>NW_018408629.1:509117-700029 GCF_002113885.1 Mizuhopecten yessoensis | reverse complement strand
TAATCCTATGTTCCCTGCTCCTATATACAGAAGTAAGGCATAATCCTATGTTCCCTACACCTATATACAGAATTAAGGTGCATGCCTATGTTCCCTGCTCCTATATACAGAAGTAAGGTGTAATCCTATGTTCCCTGCTTCTATATACGGAATTAAAGCCTTAATCCTATGTTCCCTGCTCCTATATATACAGAATTAAGGTGCAATCCTATGTTCCCTGCTCCTATATACATAAGTAAGGTGAAATCATATGTTCCCTGCTCCTATATACAGAAGTAAGGCATAATCCTATGTTCCCTGCTCCTATATACAGAAGTAAGGTGTAATCCTATGTTCCCTGCTCCTATATACAGAAGAAAGGCATAATCCTATGTTCCCTGCTCCTATATACAGAGGTAAGGTGTAATCCTATGTTCCCTGCTCCTATATAAAGAAGTAAGGTGTACTCCTATGTTCCCTGCTCCTATATACAGAAGTAAGACGTAATCCTATGTTCCCTGCTCCTATATACAGAAGAAAGGCATAATCCTATGTTCCTTGCTCCTATATACAGACGTAAGGTGTAATCCTATGTTCCCTACTCCTATATACAGAAGTAAGGAGTAATCCTATGTTCCCTGCTCCTATATACGGAATTAAAGCCTTAATCCTATGTTCCCTGCTCCTATATACAGAGGTAAGGTGTAATCCTATGTTCCCTGCTCCTATATACAGAAGTAAGACGTAATCCTATGTTCCCTGCTCCTATATACAGAATTAAGGTGCAATCCTATGTTCCCTGCTCCTATATGCATAAGTAAGGTGAAATCCTATGTTCCCTGCTCCTATATACAGAAGTAAGGCGGAATCATATGTTCCCTGCTCCTATTTACAGAAGTAAGGTGTAATCCTATGTTCCCTGGTCCTATATACAGAAGTAAGGTGTAATCCTATGTTCCCTGCTCCTATATACGGAATTAAAGCCTTAATCCTATGTTCCCTGCTCCTATATACAGAATTAAGGTGCAATCCTATGTTCCCTGCTCCTATATACAGAAGTAAGACGTAATCCTATGTTCCCTGCTCCTATATACAGAAGTAAGGGGGAATCCTATGTTCCCTGCTCCTATATACAGAAGAAAGGCATAATCCTATGTTCCCTGCTCCTATATACAGAGGTAAGGTGTAATCCTATGTTCCCTGCTCCTATATAAAGAAGTAAGGTGTAATCCTATGTTCCCTGCTCCTATATAAAGAAGTAAGGTGTAATCCTATGTTCCCTGCTCCTATATAAAGAAGTAAGGTGTAATCCTATGTTCCCTGCTCCTTTATACAGAAGTAAGGTGTAATCCTATGTTCCTTGCTCCTATATACAGACGTAAGGTGTAATCCTATGTTCCCTGCTCCTATATACGGAATTAAAGCCTTAATCCTATGTTCCCTGCTCCTATATACAGAAGGAAGGTGTAATCCTATGTTCCCTGCTCCTATATAAAGAAGTAAGGTGTACTCCTATGTTCCCTGCTCCTATATACAGAAGTAAGACGTAATCCTATGTTCCCTGCTCCTATATACAGAGGTAAGGTGTAATCCTATGTTCCCTGCTCCTATATACGGAATTAAAGCCTTAATCCTATGTTCCCTGCTCCTATATACAGAAGTAAGACGTAATCCTATGTTCCCTGCTCCTATATACAGAGGTAAGGTGTAATCCTATGTTCCTTGCTCCTATATACAGACGTAAGGTGTAATCCTATGTTCCCTCCTCCTATATACAGAAGTAAGGAGTAATCCTATGTTCCCTGCTCCTATATACGGAATTAAAGCCTTAATCCTATGTTCCCTGCTCCTATATACAGAAGGAAGGTGTAATCCTATGTTCCCTGCTCCTATATACAGAAGTAAGGAGTAATCCTATGTTCCCTGCTCCTATATTTGTAGAGGCGTACACATATTTGTATATGGACACAAACAATTGTCCCAGTAAACAAGATGAGGTATAGCTGTAAGCTATGCACTTTGTCTATGAAAATTATATCAAAAATAGAAAACAAGAAAATTGTTATAAAGTTACACAGTAAAGTATGGCGGTGTATTTGGTTTACATTGGAAACAAATCATACAATAAAATAATACAATAAAGATATGTAGTGGCATACACTGTTACACAAATATACGCTGATTATCGTGAGAAGTGTAAAATAGTTATCTGATTAATAACAAGGATAGAAGTCGTAATGATTGCAGTAATAACTTATACATATATAACTGAAAACATATCAGTCAAGAGGAATACAACGTTAATCTGATATATGAAGTAGGATTATGAAGAATTACTCATACTTGAGGTTAGCACTATTTGTGACATAACAATGTTGGAAAGTTACCATGTGCATTACAATTTACTTATGTACATTATCGAAGACAAACAACTTGTGAAATTGATGATTACGAAAAAAAAGTGGAAAAAAATTGTGATGCAAAAAATATATATTTGGTTGAAAACAAATTTGGTATATAGATAATGATTTTCAGTAATAGTGATATCAATTTTAACAAGGAATTAAAACAAACCCTGAAGTGAATTGTTTCAATGTTTAAGTACTATTTGGACAGACAGGCAGCATCATTGTGTACAATTCATGAAAGTTGATTATCAAAAAACATTTTTTTATAAGGAAGCAATCATGTAAAACAATAATATGGTCACTTCCTAATAGTCAGCTATCCATGTCATATAATGGGCTGGTGTAAGCCTAACACAGGCCACACCTCGCAGGTATCCTTGCCATCCGATTGGCTGTTGGCAACCAGGTCTTGACAACAAGTCACACCTATTGTCATCTCATTGGCTGTTGTTTACCTGGACACAAGTGTCAATTTGTAACCATGGATACCAGTGTCAAAGATACCAATATCAGCATGAATTTTGTAACTAGACACCGATTTCAAAACCTGTAGCTTGCGTTACCAGTGTCAATATGTACCAAGTCTTCAATGTTTACACATGTATCTATGGATACCAGTGCTCACATGTGTAACGTAGGATACAAGATTCAAAATGTGTATTCAACGATATCAATACCGACATAAATGTGTCACCATGCAAGGATAACGCGATAACATGTACAACAAAGATTACCAAAACAAAAATGACCCGTTTTAAAAAATGAATTTGTAGGTAAGGCGTACAGCACTAAGGCATGTGTTCAGTCATCGAGACTGGGAAGAATTTTTACATTACTCAACGGCGTTGGAGGAACTTCCCAGGAGACACTACTATGAAGCTTTGAAGTCTTGCGCGGTCGCCACGATGTGTGAAAGTTCCTTGCCTTGATAGCATCCTCGCCTGTAACATTATTGGTCTTGCCGACGAGCATGGACATCGGGTGCTGTGCCATGGAGGTAGTGCTTGTTTGGGAAGCTGAGTTTGTGAAGGTTGATAGAGGAAGATCAAACACAGGGTTAGGGATATTCTCCCTGTTTCTAATTGTGTCTAGTGTATGTGGCTTAGACCGTAACATTTTATCCACAAGGAAATCAGACACAGAATTTGCTGGATGATCTGGCGGCAGTAATGGCGAATCCTGTGATAATGAGTTTGGGTAAACAGTCGCCAAGGCAACACGCTTTGGGGAAGAAAATTGTGTTGACTTTGTCAAATTAAGTTTGTAGTTGGGTAAAGGGGCTCGACTCTTGCCTGTAAATGCCCAAATAACTGGATCTGAGTGATTGTGACGTTTGCTCACTTTCTTTAATGCGTTTAAAGTTGAATCCCTATTAGAATGCTCTTTCTTAGGTTTTTTGGCCTTTTTCTTGACCTTAAGTCTGAGGTCCCTGAGGGGCTCCAGGTCCTGGTGGTGTGTGAGAGGTTCACGATGGGAGACAGGGAGATGACGATACTGGCGGTGCTCCACACCCTCCTTAGACAACGGCTCGCGGTGAGATAGAGGTTCACGGACCTCCCAGTGAGGAAGATGCTGTAGCTGAACGGCTGCATGGTCTACTTTCGGAATGTGCTGAAAGTAAGATGAGTTTTTGTCAAGTGTTCTCTCTGGCATACTCGCTGATCGTATATCATTAGGTTTGGGTGTTGCGACAGTTTTTGGGTGGTCCACTATAAACACTGGATCTTTACGGAGGATATGGTCTTTAGGTAGTGGGAAATGATTGTTGATGGAGTCTGTCGTTTCATTGAGAACCTTTTGTATACTAAACTCATCATGGTCCAGTGGGTCGGTAGAATGGTCATTACCATGTTGTGACGAGTCAATGCCATCGGTATTTCCATTTGAAGTCCCACCTGACATGTCATTATGGTTAGTATTGTTTTTATTTTGATCTTGGGAGTTACCTCCCTTCGTACTATCTTCCTGTACAAAATCATCATTTCCCTGAGATTCTGATTGGCCGAATTTGAACATTTGTGTCACGTGTGGTTCTGCAATGTCATCCCTGAGAAAAACAACAATAACGGTTATGTTATCTGTAGATCCGTTTTCTTTAGCCCAATTCACCAGTTTCTGGGCCACACAAGATTTATCTCCCTTGGAATCCTGGAGAAAATCATACACTAGTTTAGGAACTCCATTTGGTGTCAATACGTCCCAGAGTCCATCACAAGCTAACACTATGTAATCCTCAGTGCCGTCTAGGGAAACACTGGTCGTGTCCGCATCACTGATAATGAATTTCTTATGGGCTGCATCACCTGTCAAAGAAAATTAACTTTGTTAATTTATCTTTTTACATCTTTTTTTTATGTATGGATTTGTGGTTTGTTTTCAGATATATCAAAAATGTTTTTTGAATCTTTTCTCACCATGTAAAACCTGGTTAAAATTAACTTTTGATGACAAAAATACCTCTCATGGCTATAACAGTTGATTTGGATAACAAGATAACTAGAACATTCTTCAAAGATCTAATAAAGTTAACCTTAACACATTATATTATACTCAAGTTATAGCTTTCTCCCTTCAAAAGATATCTACTAATTCAGATGAGCAATATCCCATCGTGTGTCCTAGGATACATTAGAACCTGGTCATTATTGAATTAACATGAACTAAAGAGTTCTAAAAAAGATTCCATGAAAATAACAAAGGAAGTCAGGTTTTCCAAAACGCTTTTATAGTCTATACTAGCTAACTACAATTTAATTAATGTAAAAAATATTAACTATTATAAAGAAACATCACAACGCATAAGAAGAGATTTCAGTAACTCAGCATAAGAAATTACTGTTAAACTTTTCACATCAAATGTTGATTTATTCACACCACAGACACTACACAATTATCTCCCCTTGTCAGTCTTAATACTAAGTGGTGAACAACCATAATTTTCGTGATGCATGCAATCGTTCTACTCATAAAAACGCTGTGATGTGTTCAATTTTCATTGAAAGAGCTATATGGCATTTCAAACGTGTACAAAACAAAAGCAATCTCTGAAATCAAAGCGTATATGTATTAATATAGCCAACAGACGCATTAAAAGTGTATTTTTGGGGCTGCTTCCTCTTTTGAAAAGTTTATATATATCCTCAAATGAAAATATAGCTTGGATATTAACAAAATTAACATCCTTGAAATTTAGTTTGCATCATTTTTTTATAACAAGAGAGATTTTTCCCTTTTGCTTAAATCATTTTTATAACAAGAGAGATTTTTCCCTATTGCTTAAATCATTATTTTATAACAAGAGAGATTTTTCCCTATTGCTTAAATCATTTTTTCTTAACAAGAGAGATTTTTCCCTATTGCTTAAATAATTGTAACATATAAGAAATTGGGAAATTTGAAAAAATACACTCAAAATTTTGTCACAAATCAAAAGCAAATACAAAGGTTCTAGTTGGTCTGTTAAGCATTATATTCAACATTTCTGCAGCCAAGTTTACCGATCGCCCTGGAAACAGAAAGGACGAGATTAACTCTCCATATCCCTCGCACGTTGTGTACATATCCACCTGCTTCCTCAATCCTCCGACTCTCATCCTGGAATTACAAGGCGCACACAAGATACATTGATAATTCATGATACACACAATCCACATTGATTTCTGGCTTCTGTATTCTCCGATACACCGTGGGGAGATTACTGAGTACATATTCAACGCATCTTTATAATACCGTTTGCAGCCTTTTTGTCTTTTTTTCATTTAATATTCATAAAATGTTTTAATAATATCTTTCATCTCAATTCTAGGACTGGAAATTGATGTCAATAATTTTGTTTTTCTCAAAATTCTGGCAAAGCAAACCCCACGATGTCTTGGTGAATACATGCTAGGACAAGACATTTGTGGAAAGTGTTGACTCCTGTGAGTGTCTCACAGAAGGAGTATTACCTATGGCTCGTGATACAGCCAGATTCCCATTGACTCGCCACGTCCCCATAAACAACACACAGCCACCTGCGGCCTCTATCCGCCTGCGCTCATCCTGCAATATGTAATTTGGTTAGAATCCACGATACAACTAGAGGATACCCCTGCTCTTATGTATTTGAAGTTAATTTGGGGGTGAGGGGGTGGGTGGGATAGGTGGTGGGTGGTAGGGGTAATGCATTAAAGTTTGCATGGTATTTATAATATGTTACTTATACAGCTTTTCTGTCTAAACTTTCAGAGGTGAAATAATTCATATAAATATTGATTCTTTTCAGCTATAATTATGTTATATTGAACAAGTTTGAATTATGTCTGAATTATTGAAAACCCCTGAAAACCCTTCTTATAAGACTACTGTACACTCCAGAAATACGTATCTAGGTGGAGCATGGTCACATTTTTGTGACCCTAATTATCATCCCATGTTCACTACATAAATGATCTCTTGGTTTTTAAAAATATTATCACTTATAAGGGTCATTAAGGTCCTAATCCTACTTATTATCAACTACACATTCCTCCCTGTCCCCACCCCAGGGTACTTTTTCGTTAATTTGGGATTAGGCCTTTTTGTCTCATTTGGGAAGAAAATTTATCAACCGTGAAGGAAATTTTATAGGAGTCAAATGCAAATTTTGGGAATTAGGCATGAATATGAAAGATTCCTGCAACCCATTGTTATAACTGTATCTAGACAAGGCTTTACAGGGTTCATACAAGTACTTTTCTATGACATTTAAGATTTTTTGGGCCTTGTAAGAAGGCCTAAAATATGCCACTATTTGCAAATTCTCAACATACAGAGATCTGGATGTATAACCTTGGTGTCTCTAAGCTCATCAAACACCAAACAACCCTAACATCTAACACTGCTTGGTTAGGCGGAAAATCTAAAAATTAACTCATAACAAATATTTCATTTCCTTGTATTTTCTGAATTATTTTTATGTTAACAACACCACAAACCACCAAAATTGATGAACAATCATGATCTAATGATCATTTGGCCTAATTCAAGGCTCACTTTCATCCTTTCAAGCAATTTTTGTTGAATGGCATTTAGGGCCTTTTCATCAATTTTAGGGCTTTTCAAGGCCAATCCTTTGTTTTGTCTATGTACTCAAGTTTCCTCCCCTGCACGCTTACATCTGCGCCAACAAGAGTGATTAATAAAATTTGCAATAAAGCGTTTCATAATTATTTTAAAATAAATAAAAGATTTCTATTTTTTTCATTTTTTGTTTTTATATTATTAACAAAAGATTTTAATTTCCAAACAAGTCTCTTCACCAATTAACATAAAAATTTAAAATCTCACAAAAATTTAAGTAATGAACAGTATTAATTATTAACCAAAGAATATTATTAAGTAATATGAGTACTAGATGCTGAAACATATCACTTATCAGTCCGTAGTCTCAATCTGTGGGAATATCACTCTGTTAGTCCCCACTCACCACCCGACACGATCATTGGCACCCTAACAAACCTAGCCAGTGTCCCTTACCTCTCTCTCTGGTTTGTGTGGGTCCATCAACACCACAGCCTCCCCGTTCTTTACAAGCATGGCCTGCGAGTCCCCTAGCCAGGCCAGATGTAATTTGTTTTCCCTGATCAAAATAGACACACCCGTAGATCCACTCTTCAGCTTCTGTAATTCAGAAAATAGAATCCCTAACAACTTTGTATCAACAACTGTTACCACTTTAAGACGACCTACATTGTAATAAAGCAGTATATGAGAACCCCAAATTGGTATTCATTATAATGTAACAGGCACAAGCCAATAGCAAAATAGTACAATTTTGTCCTAATATCACAATACATAAATATATTGTTTTTAAAATCTACCAAGCTCAATATCGAAGTATATTTTTGCTTCTTAAAATTATCTCTTCGTGAATTTATTAGACCCTTTTAGCTATAGGTTATTACTTCAGAAAATATAATATTAGACATATTCAAAGACATTTCCTAAAAACACCACCTGCTCTGAACCCACCACTGAAATAATCTCTTATGTAATTAATTGATCAGTTTGCCTACCATACCTACACCTTAGCTCATTCACCCCTGAAATTTCATAATGAACTATTCCAACCTTTGAACTGGAACTGTTCAAATGTGCCTCCATGGGTGAATGGGTTAACCAAATGGATCTTACCTCCCTCTCAGCCTTTAGTAGATACTTTTCATCTGTACCCTTGTAAGCACATTTGAGGGCGCCCGCAGGATTTTTCTGGAACTCTTCACAGCGGACAAGGTGGCAATGTAAGTGTGTGGCTGCGTAGGTGGCCGCCTCCACTCCCGCGTGGCCGTCAAAAACTGCATAATATGACTGTGGAGGCTGGTCCTGTGACAATAAAGTTTAATCATTAGTTTTGAGTACTGTATTGCATTAAATACATCATGAGGCAATTTTTTCAAGGAAATGTTCAATAATTAGTTTGAAGTTTTTTGGGGTTGATTTTCAAATAAATTTCCAAGGGATGGGACCCATTACAGCAAAAGGATTCTTTCAGGCTTACTACTCATTTACCAGATCAGAGTGGAGATATTTTTGTGTAAACACATCAAAACAACTTGTCACAATACATTGTAGAAGCACTGCTAAAATGAATGTTTCCACACTAGTAACTTAGTGTAATTCCTTAACTGCATTTTTGTCTATTGGAAAAAATGAAAATTAAGGAAAATCTAGAGTGAAGAAAAACTTCAGTAATGCTTTCCTGTGGAAAAGTTAGGGACATTCATGAAAATGGAGTCTGGAAAATAATTATCTTATAGAATACCACAGTCACAAATGGCTTCACTATATTATTGTGTCAGCAGTATTCACATAGAAAAATATATTTTATACACATGTCGAAAACAATTTTCATTATTTCACATCTACGACCTGTTTAGCTAGAATACTGTGTTAAAATGTGTTTGATATATGAAGGATGCTCAGTTTAATCCGTCTTCTACCTTCAAATTGAACAATGAATTGAGGTCAGGCAATATCACATGACGATCTTCCATTTTTCGTCGAGTATTCTTGATTTCGTGGAGGTAGGATTTGGACACTTTGGGAGGGGGAGACAAATGAGGCAGATTTTCGCGCCATTTTTTACAGATGTCGTGTAGTACTTCAATTGTGTGCGTACACAAGATCTGGGCTTCAAGTACTGTAATAAACAAAACAGCAAATTGCAATATCTAGACTTGGAAATATAGTAAAATTGTCTTTTTAGGAACAAATTAAATCAAATTTGATCTAACTGTACTCCATTCATCATAAAAATTGACTTTGCAAAAAAATTGTCTTTACAAGCAAGATTCCACTAATTAACAGATTATAACTAAAAACAGCATCAGGAAACTTTTGCCCAATAAAATATTCATCTTTCACCAATTATATCCGAATGAGCCTAGTGTTAATTTCACTGTTCACTGAATATCTTGTGTGAAGTACATGTAAACTGATCTATATTTGTCATCATTAATTTGCCCTCGTTACTGAGGGTGAAAAGCGATAGCTCTAAAATTAAACTTCCTGTATACCAACAACTTCCTTGTTTAATATTGGTATTTTCACCTTAACCTGTATACATACCTGTGGGTGGATCCTTCTTTATAATCTCAGTTGTCTGCCCATTATTTTCTTCACCCTGCCCAGAACTCGGCACATCCTCCTCGTAGTCTGTAAGGTCTGACTTGAGAATCTCTTCGACGACAGCTCGGCCTAGTGCAGCCGCAAGAGTTGGCGGACATTTTCTGTAAAACAAACAACCGGGTACAACTTATAAATATTCTTCTATAACAAACAAATATTTACCACAAGATATATATAGTCAACAATACAAATACAAAACTATACTGTTCACATTTTTTGTTCAATGGCATGAGACACAAAATTAGATCATTCCTGCTTGGTTGTGCCATTTAGTAATTCTTAGCGTAAGACAGTGTTCCCCGTGATGAATAAATTCTGACCAAGTTTAGGTCAGAGCTACTGTATCCCTAGATACTTTGGTCCAGTCAAATGTTCTGTCCTTCACTGGTCAAATCCATATTTATCCAGTGGTAATTTTCCCCTTCATATGTAATTAACACCCATTTTACCGTCTGAAAGCAATGCATCTATTCAACTTTGAATGTTTCATTAAAGAATGCTACATCATTCATTGTTCATAAGGAATTTTATTTTTAATATAAATGCCATATAGCATTTACATTAGTAGCTAGGAATTAAGAATAATTAATTTTTAATTGGTTTCAAGTGATATAAATATGAAATTTGTTTACTTTTCTATAAAAGAATAAATCTGGATAAGTTCATGTACATATCAGATATATTTCATTCCAGTGCCAATGATATTTACTGTATATACATGTACAATATAGTTTTGAAAATTAACCTTTGACAGTGGTATTTCCCCAAACAATGCGACAACCCTAACTGTCTACAAATATGCATGTACAGGTCTGGAAGTTGTTTAGTTTTAACTGTTCATTTGACACTACGTTGTGAATACATTATATATATTATATAGTCAACACTGGAGTGTGGTACAGACAAACCCCCGTAGATAACAAGGACACCGGATAAGACAGCGGACTCTACTTTATCTCCCTGCCTCATACCTCTATAGTACTTCAAACACAAACCTCACAATCTAGTGGATAAAGCTCTCCCAGCTTAATCACACATAAAAGTAAATTTTCAATCCTTTATATTTTATAAAATATTAAAATTGAGTAAAAAAAATCACACAAGTCTTTGGATTCAAAATGATAATTTCCAGATAATACAGACAAAACCGCACATATTTTTACAATCACACGCTTTCAATTTTTTTTTTTATTTGAAAACTTCACTCCTTGTATCATTACAATAATGACATTAGACACAATTGGCTGTGTGACTTACTGGTATCAAGTGTCAATTAGCTAAAAAGTATATTTATTGTTCCAGTGTAATTAACAACACTTAATCAAGGTAAAAATTTGCAGACTCGTCAAAGTAAAATCATATGCATGAGCATAGCTAATGACACAGAGTAAAATTTCAATTACAAATATTTTCTAAATTATTAAATAGAAAATAGAACAAACACATCCTAGGATTCAAACAAAAACTTTAAATAAAACATGAAAATATTCATAGTTGTAGAATCACTTTCTTAAAATATCTTAAAAGATTTGAAAAGGAACGTCTTGCAGATAGCTACAGAAGTTTCCTACAACCATTCAGCCCGATCATTAAACCATAAAGAAAATAATAAAATTTCATTAATTATCTTTTACCTACTTAAAAAATGTTCTAAAACACAAGTAAACATTTTTTAATGGTTTTTCTATCCTACAAAAAGAATCTGGAAATGTGTATCACTAGTCTCAAGCTTAAAACCCACTTATATTTAGGCTAAAGGGAAATTATCTCTATGAAAAAAGAAACAGCTCTGTGACATCTTGAACTTGACCCTGTTTCTGTGAAATGTAATTGAAGTTAAGTTCTATTTATTGCTTTAGCTGACAGTAAATTGGAAAGGTAAGAGAGCAACCCGATACCCTTTCTTCTAATATTGCTAAACCAATTATGGGTATATAAAGGACGAGCTATTACATTTAGTACACCGTACTGAACGCAGTATTTATTCTCCCAACTAGGAAGTTTACACCTACTACATCTATGCACTTAAGTCACTTATTTTTCTTCCCTACAGCCCAGTGATTTCATTTCCTCTGTATTTCAATAACAACACAATAAAATTGAGTATTTTAAAAGTGTCATCCTTTCTGTCATGTTTACTATAGCTCGATTTCCTGTTAAGTAAATATTGATATCCCATACAAAAATATGGTATCGAGTTGAATCCTACTATGAATTTTAATTAATTTAAATGTGAATATGCTTCCCAACTGATTTTCATTAAAATCATATATATAAACTTTATATATTTTACAACAATTATGAAACAAGTTAGTTAAACCTAGCTGCTATTAAGCTAGTCCTACACCACAATTTTCGAGCTAATTTAAACAATTATTGTTAGAAAGTCAGTAGAATTGTGATTTGATTGATCTGTTAACAAACATTCAACTTCAACAACAGTAGCGGGGTATAATCTCCAAGAATCAATTGTACCACTCAAACTTCATCATATAACATTCATTCTAATATTGCCCCCTAATAACTGCCTGCCCAGAAGGACAAAACAGTCTGAAACATGTTGGCAACCAAGCAAAACAAAAACATATTTTATTGAAATTATCAACAGTTTTCTTTGTACTTTCATTTTTGAATATTTGAATTCGTTACCAGATTTAAGCAGCATGTAGTTCATAAATTCATGATTTATATACATATAATTACAAAATACCGCAGTATACAATGTTATACAGAACCTTGGACTACCACATCTACATGAACAACTTATACAGACTCAGCCCAGAAACGCACAAAGAATTGGGCACGTAATCTAACCAGGTAGTGAATTCACATGTAAATTAATTGTTTACACAAACAGCATCTGTTTTAACACCACAAGGAATGTGTGATGTGTGCACTACTCATTTATACACGATTAGTCAACTTAAGCTTTGAAATACAAACAAATGCATTACTTGTTTTTGAATACAAAGCTTACTCAATTTTTATTCATTCTTAATACAAATTAATAAGCTTTTGACCTTCACCTTAAATACTGCATAAATAAAATGATTGATTTACATGCCAGACTTTGAAATCCTTACCCCATTAATGCTTACACAGTGTATAAACATTTGAATGTATGGGAAGCTTGACGAAGATTTCTTTTATTTTTAAAAATCTGACTTCATTTCTGATAATAAAAAAAAGTTAAAAAAAACCCATTTCTTTCAAATTCTATGGCATGTTGTGAAATCTGTAAATTTTCAATAATCATCTTATTGGGCTTCAAAAGATATAATCCCAAAATACCTACTAGCGTCTTATTCCGATCACTGCCAACAGATTATGCCCATGTCAGATTTGTCTAACACTTTTGAAAGCAGATTTTTGCAATTGTCTGGTTTTGATAAACACAACATTTGCTTGCAATTGGAATCAAAAAGAAAAGGGCAAAGAAAAAATGTATCCTAATTTTTGCAATAGTTTGAGAATGCACTTGGTAACGTTTACCAGCCCGATGTGTACAAGTAATGATTGTGTAAGTAAACGGTAATGAAGTGTGTAATTGAAAGAGTTTCTATGTGTAGGATACCAGACCCAGCCAATTCTCTTTGGCATCCTCAATTGACACGCCTTGTAGAGATGACCTTCACCAGTAGAGATGATAACAACAGGAAACCCTACAAACTTATCGCCAGACTTGTGTTCCTTTTTATAACCACAACATCTCCTTTTACACTCGTCCTTCCTCACCGAATCTCTCTCTCCTAAAACCAGCTCATCTTCACGTGAACCTCCATATTTCTTCACACTATAGCTCTCCTAAAACTTGATTCCTTTTCATCTTCACTGGCGACTCCATTCTTCCAAAAATACACTTTCTCTTAAAACCTAGTTCCTTCATTTTCTCACTATCACAGTGTCACTATGTTTTTCTTATAACATACACTTCCTACTAAAACCCAGTTCTTTCACATCTTCACCTCCATCCATGCATGCATATTTATTTGTTTAACAATACTCATCAATGCTATAATCCCTTGTTCACTTTGGTCCCTCTACATGGAAACCACTGAAGCATCACATATCATATTGCTCATCTTCATTCTTTCATTCCTACATTGATATACCCATTCTTTTCTTGGTCCAACTTTGAAGAAAAATTCATCCAAGCATGAATTCCCCCTTTCTTCACTTTGGACCCTCACTGAGGAAACTGTCGAAATCTATAATTTTTGCCCCTTTTTCTCCTCAATTCCGCATTTTAACTTTTATAAAAACAACATGATAAGAAAGATACTGTGTTTATAACAAAATGTTTTAACAGAAATGTCATAAAGGTAGGTCAGAAAACGTAAAGTGTGAAAACACTACACAGAAATTTTAGGGCAAAAAATTAAACTGTAGTCAACAACATTTCCAGACTGAAAACTCGGTCAACATGCATGTTCACCCAGTGAGTTATCTTGTCACTTCCAACCGATGATGTCAGTCAAATACACCTATCACCTCATCTTAAATCGTGTCAGTTTCATCCCTTC
Source organism: Mizuhopecten yessoensis (assembly GCF_002113885.1). Classification (NCBI taxonomy): domain Eukaryota; kingdom Metazoa; phylum Mollusca; class Bivalvia; order Pectinida; family Pectinidae; genus Mizuhopecten; species Mizuhopecten yessoensis. The sequence goes on along the minus strand of NW_018408629.1, from coordinate 685,472 downwards.
CATTTGATAAATGACGTCCTTGACATATTTTTAAACCAGACAGTTCTAATTCCAAATCACATTAAAGTGACTATTAAAGTGACTGTGTGTTTACGATAACACTAGCACACACATATACTCACCTTAAAACTTTCCTGCTTTGAAAATGCTACTTTTAAATATCTAAGCTTTTTTACCTTGAAAAAACCCCACACTCTTCACTTTTAAAGACATTCTTACTTTGAAAAGCAACTCTAGTTTTAAAAACATTGCTACTTTGAAGAAAAGGCTTTCTCCAGTTTTTAAAAACACTCTAACTTTGAAGAGCCTGCACTTCAATTTAAAAACATTTTTACATTTGAAAATGTATACATGTACGACTGTCACTGACCTCATCCAGGTCAGCTAGAAGATTACGGAGATACAAGATATGCCTGTCAGGCAGGACTAGAAACCGTTTTTTATGTATACATACCAACATGACGTTCTTATATTAAACTAAAATCATACATCAAACACAAATCTGAAGTTATTTTTCCCTGAAGCCATGTACGTGTGAATGGGAGGCAAAGGTTTTATATCATCCAACATGTATATCAGCCATACAATCCTTTTCATTTATCTTTTAAGGAAGATGGTACCACTTCATCAGTAAAAATGGCAAAGAAGAGTTCCACTGAAAGTTTTTCTGACTGAGTATTTCAAGATTTTAACACTTCTCGTGAAATTTCAGATTTTTATCTTCCAGAAGTCATCCTGTTCGTATGTAACACAACTTCTGCAACCAAAATAGTGCTCTTACAAGTGTACTGAATGGAAACAAATACTAAAATGGAAATACGTAACTACAGATATTTTACTTTTTTCAACGGAGTCCAACTTGAAATTGAGAAAAAGAGACCTTGATGTGACTGCCACATTATATACCATAGTCATGATATAAATTAGGCTGTTTGAGGGAAAATGTGTCTAAATAATGGCACCCCATATGTCATTTACCCTTCACTGATCTCATTATTACATCAAATATGATAATAATGATAGTCATATAGCAATATTAAGTTGATTTTTATATTGTATACAAACATGCGGGATGAGGGTCGATCAGTTTATGGAGGCATGTAGTCTAGTGGAAAGGACGCCGGGCTCGTGACTGAAGGGTTGCATGTTCGTGTCACGGCACGGCACTGGGTTGAATCTTTGAGCAAGGTACTTTACTTCGCTTGTTCCAGTCTACTCAGCTGTAAATGAGTATGTGGTTGGGCAGTGCTAAAATTGTTGAATGCTAGCTGTTAGAAATGGCAGCACCTACTGTATGCTCCCCAGGGAGTTGAGAAAGGTATTTGCTGGATGCAAAGGCCCTATAACCACGGATAATAATTTGTGAACCGCTTTGAGACGACCGATATACTAGGTTGTGATAAAGCGGTATATAAAAACCTCCAGTTATTATTATTATTTTTATTATGGTCAAACTTTATCAAAAGACAAATTTTAATGAAGGACAGGTTTCAATTTTTCCTTAAAGGAGGTCGCTTAATACAAATTTGACTATATTATATTTAGTTTTTGAAAAGGTGAATTAAACAACTGAACCATTAAGAATGTGAATCTCAATATTCTAATAGCATGTTGAATAGTGAATAAACATACAAATCAACCAGCGAACAGTGAATACTGAACAGTGAATCAAGTACAAATGAATCATACAAGAATTACATAGCTTTAGATATCGGTAAATCAATAATTGATATAACACTGAACCGCACCAAATGACATTCATGTACCCACAACAAGTTCACCCGAGTATCACTACCACAAAAATTCTTCAACTTGACTATTAATCAATAGCACGAGAAATCGTAGCCAAAATTTTCTGCATGATACACTAGGAAACTCTCGGTTTAGTACATGGCCTTAGCAGGGACTGCTCACTAAACATCACTGTTGTTGATATCATGTCTGTATTCCGTCTTTGCGTATTGCAGAGTTATCTTCTCTTGAGAGCAAGTTTGCATGTTTCGTCATTGGTTTGTGTGTGAAAATTACGTTGTTTTCTCAAACATTGATGACATAACTCTCACAAACAAATGACGTAACAATCAATTCCTGCTCTCAAGAGAAGATAACTCTGCAATACGCAAAGACGGAATAGGGACAGCCTTTGATGGATACAAATGTATGTACTACGAATATTCCACCAGGAGTAAAGATATTGTTAATGTTGTATTCGTTAGCTTTCAAAGCCCTATTTCTATTTATGCATCAGGACATGACACTGTGCACAAACTGAATTACACTGTCTGACTGGTATAAGCTACGGTCTGTATAAACCTGAATCATCCTGATTGTTCGAGCTATTTGCAATTGTTTGTTCTGAAAGTTATGATTGCAACAAGAGTATAAGAATATAAATATTAATATATTTAAACTTATGTGATGGTCTTTTTCTTTTAAAGGTTTATAATATGGGTAAGGAGGACGTTGCATGTGGTTGATCTGATCCATGACACTCCATGAATTACGCTCACTTTCGCTCTCTACACTCTGGGAATGTGTCAGCAAAATCCAACTCTCAGTTAACACCACCTTGTGGGTGAGACAAGAAGACTAGTTTGATCCTTTGATATCAATCAAAGAATCTAACAGTCGCGTGTTTTTTTTACCCGACACCAATAAAATAGCTAGCAGCGTGCCTTCAGTTTTGCTATGACATATTCCAGGGGTGCAGATAGCGTTAGTGAGCATAACCCCTGGAGTATAGAGGATGGAAGAAAGTGTCGGGAACACTTATTGCGGGGGGGGGGGGGGGGGGGGGNCATGACATATATGGTATATACAGTGCAGTGTAACACAGACCACTGCATACACATGGCACCACCGCCATCACAAGCAAATTTGCAGCATAATACGTCTGTCTCTGGTTGAATCAGTATAGATCAACTATTCACACCATGGAGTCCACAAACATGGCTTACCACTTAAAGTCCTGGTGTATACCACAAACATGGCTTACCACTTAAAGGCCCGGCGTATACCACAAACATGGCTTACCACTTAAAGGCCCGGCGTATACCACAAAATGATACTGCAACTCTGATGTTACATGTATACAGTAACTATGGAGGCACACAGATTGTCTATTAAAGACAAACTCACCAACTTCTACCTCAGTTTAAATATTAATGTTATGCCCATGGCTCGTTTTAAATAAAACTTCATTTATAATTTAAATTCATTCATCTATACAGCAAAGACAACTGTAGAGCCTCAAAGTGTGCCATATTTACAAATGTGAATAAAGGTTTAAAAAGATACAGCAGTGCTTTTGATACCTCTAAAGCTTATAACGTCCTTAAGGACTTCCCACCCTTCGCAATACACATGTTTTTCTTGTCGTATTTTCGTATTTCAGAAATAATGCTTATGATACAAAGACATTAATTAACTGACGGGAAAACACCGACATATGATCAGACGACTTCAAGAAGGTCGTATATGAGGCGCATGGAATTTAATTAGACTGATGCGTTTTGTTTACCGATCTCACCTGTACATATGTGCACATGCTAACAGTAGTTCACAAGCTTAGAGTCGCTACGACTTTTGTTGTCGAGCGAGTTACGCTCTGTCAGATAAATCATTTCACAAATGCGATTACAATAACTCTGTGAAAATAGTGGTTTGTAAAATATCAAGATCCCTATAAAATGCAAGTGCATGTGCGTGCACATAATATCGGCATACCATGAGATAACCTATGGTTACATATGTACCTGACATGTAAATATACAATGCGTATGCGGGCATTGGAATGATGTTCAAAGTGTACATGATTGAGAGTAATTTTGTTAAAGAACAGTAAATTGACAATTAAATATAGTAATTGAATTAAATTCCGTCGTTTTTGGTATAACTGTCACTGTATCAATTCTATCCCTCTGCAATAGGTTCTGATTTTTTAAAGGTAGACAACTCTGATCAGGATCAAAATTATTGTAAAATGTAAAATGAATTAATTATATAGACTTTGTGTGTATTTGGTTCAATTTTTCACTCTTTTTGTATGAATCTATGTGTCCTATTTGCTTTTAGCTGATATATAACTTTTATCCATACAATTTCAATAAAAAACACTTTGTGTAACATGTTGTAGATATTTTATGATAAATACAGTATTTTTAGGGTTGATTAGCAATGTTTCTTTTCATTATTTTATTGTTGTTATAGTTTTGAACAATGCCACACACTCAAAAAATGTGAAAGTGTTAAAGTTGACATTTTTTTCGGTATTTTTTACAAAAAAATCCCCAGTTTATCAGAATGCTTGGATATTCATAAAATCGTCTCTACATAGTGACATAACCATTATGTGAAACTTTCATTGAATTATGCTGGTTAATTGCGAAAGGGTGGAGCCTCCTTAAATGACCTTAGCTGTTGATAGGACTTTAAACCCTAATCAATCTAAAGCTTGTACCTACCAATGTAGTCAAAACTCACTGCACTAAGCAGTAGTTAGCCACAAGTATCGGAGCTGCAACGTATAATGGTGATTTAAAAATAACAATCTACAGATATAATTCAAAAATAAAAATTTGGAAGATGTTCACAGCTTGTGGTGGAAACAGAAATATTTTTGTTTGACCTTGAAGATTGAAGGCACCTCAATTAAATTATATGATAAAAAGTTTATAATAAGTACGGCTGTTTCCATAACCTTAACCCAATTAAATTTTCATTTAACGGTAAAACTGGAGCCAGACACCCATGGCGCTGTACTTATTTGTAGTAAACAGTAAACAAGGAGTGGGTAATATGGATTTTTACTTTTCATGCTCTAAGCTGGTTATTTGATCACAGTCCTTGCATCCTTGGAGACCCCAAATTAACCCTCACACAAAATAAAATTACGGGCAGTCTCTGATGTATAGACACAGATTAATGCCTTCAGCAGGCTAAGTGAAGCACAGACAGGAAATGTTTCATGGGAAAGTGTCAATTTTGTGATCCGAAAATCCTGCAAAACTTAACTTTAGATCACAAACCAAGCACTTCAATAGCTATTTTGTGGAGATGAATTTTCTGAAGTTTTCCATTTAAAGTCAATTACACTGCATACCAAGTAAGGCTGGATGGTTGTTAACACTTTGATGGGGAGATCCTGGCTGTTTTTGGTCCAAGAAACCAGCGAATTATATTGCTATGATCTAAATCAACAAACTTGCAATAGAAACAATCCCTGGTGATCTACATCTAGGAAGATTTTAAAGCTTGATTATTAAAATTGACAAGGAAGATGGAAATTATATATTCTGATCAACTAGATATGTATAATTATCATATAAGGTGACAGTACCCAAATAAGATCACCAAACCATCATTTTGTTAATTCATTGAAAATTCTGAGGATGAATTATATTCATTTATAGTTGTATCAAAGGAAGAATATCAATGGGTGTTCTTACAAAACAATTAGCACCCGGGGCTCACATCAGATATTTATAGAACGCTCTAATGTCACCAATCAGTGGTTCCGGTTTTTGCGAATATCAGAACCCAAATCAGGTCAAGGCTTCAATTTTGCAGTATTTTACACTTCAAATGAATATTTTTTGTCAGCATATTATGATGACCTTTGGAATTTATATAAAAACAAGTATTTCTATTGGGTGAATTTATTCCTATAGTCCAAAACAAAATGCATAGTCGTAACATGCGCATGATTTTCTAAAAACCTAAACAAAACACTGACTTTTGAGTTTGAATTACATTTTAAACTAATCATCTGTAGATTGGTTTGGTTTGGTTTAGTATTGTTAAACGTCCTATCAACAGCTATGGTCATTTAAGGACAGCCTCCCCTGTGTGCAAGATGCATGTGGTGTATGCCTGTGTGTGTTGGGAGGCTGCGATATGTTCGTGTTTGTCTCCTTGTGATAGCGCGGAACTGATGCCGACTTTATAGTGCTACCTCACTGAAACATACTGCCGAAGACACCCCAGCAGGTCACCCCACCAGGTCACATTATACTGACAAAGGGTGAACCAGTGGTCCCACTCCTAAATTACTGAGCGGTAAGCAGGAGTAGAAACTACCATTTTTTCACATTCTGGTATGTCGCGCCAGGGGGACAGAACCCAAAGCCTTCCTCACAGGGGCGAACGCTCAACTAAAGGCCAAAAATGAGGCATTGTCAAGGAAGACATTAGGAAGAAGAAAGCTGTTTAGAAAGAAGAGAAAAGATAAGATCCCAAATTTAGTCACCTCTTACTATCATGCAATGGGGGAAGCAGGTGCAATTCTAACGCCCTACCTGCAGGGACATCATCTGTAGACAAACAATGGTGCATGGCTATCTATTCTAATGCTATGTCATTGTCATAACTGATCTGTAGACAAACAATGGGGCATGGCTATCTATTCTAAAGCTATGTCATTGTTATAACTGATCTATAGACAAACAATGGTGCATGGCTATCGATTCTAAGGCTGTGTCATTGTCATAACTGATCTGAAGACAAACAATGGTGCATGGCTATCAATTCTAAGGCTGTGTCATTGTTATGACTGATCTGTAGACAAACAATGGTGCATCGCTATCTATTATAAGGCTATGTCATTGTTATTACTGATCTGTAGACAAACAATGGTGCACGGCTATCTATTCTAAGGCTATGCCATTGTTATAGCTGATCTGTAGACCAACAATGGTGCATGGCTATCTATTCTAAAGCTATGTCATTGTTTTAACTGATCTGTAGACAAACAATGGAGCATGGCTATCTATTCTAAGGCTATGTCATTGCCATAACTGATCTGTAGACAAACAATGTTGCATGGCTATCTATTCTAAGGCTTTGTCATTGTTATAGCTGATCTGTAGACAAACAATGGTGCACGGCTATCTATTCTAAGGCTATGCCATTGTTATAGCTGATCTGTAGACCAACAATGGTGCATGGCTATCTATTCTAAGGCGTTGTCATTGTTATGACTGATCTGTAGACAAACAATGTTGCATGGCTATCTATTCTAAGGCTTTGTCATTGTTATGACTGATCTGTAGACAAACAATGTTGCATGGCTATCTATTCTAAGGCTTTGTCCTTGTTATAACTGATCTGTAGACAAACAATGTTGCATGGCTATCTATTCTAAGGCTTTGTCATTGTTATAACTGATCTGTAGACAAACAATGGTCCATGGCTATCTATTCTAAGGCTATGTCATTATTATAACTGATCTGTAGACAAACAATGTTGCATGGCTATCTATTCTAAGGCTTTGTCCTTGTTATAACTGATCTGTAGACAAACAATGTTGCATGGCTATCTATTCTAAGGCTTTGTCATTGTTATGACTGATCTGTAGACAAACAATGGTGAATGGCTATCTATTCTAAGGCTTTGTCATTGTTATAGCTGATCTGTAGACAAACAATGGTGCACGGCTATCTATTCTAAGGCTATGCCATTGTTATAACTGATCTGAAGACCAACAATGGTGCATGGCTATCTATTCTAAGGCTGTATCATTGTCATAACTGATCTGTAGACAAACAATGTTGCATGGCTATCTATTCTAAGGCTTTGTCCTTGTTATAACTGATCTGTAGACAAACAATGGCGCATGGCTATCTATTCTAAGGCTATGTCGTTGTTATAACTGATCTGTATACAAACAATGGTGCATCGCTATCTATTATAAGGCTATGTCATTTTTATAACTGATCTGTAGACAAACAATGGTGCATGGCTATCTATTCTAAAGCTATGTCATTGTTATAACTGATCTGTAGACAAACAATGGTACATGGCTAACTATTCTAAGGCTTTGTCATTGTTATGACTGATCTGTAGACAAACAATGGTGCATGGCTATCTATTCTAAGGCTGTGTCATTGTTATAACTGATCTGTATACAGACAAACAATGGTGCATGGCTATCTATTCTAAGGCTGTGTCATTGTTATAACTGATCTGTTGACACACTTATTGATTTAAAAATATTTTTGCAACAAGTGATCCAATTTGGGTACTGATCCGATTTGGGTCCTGCCTCCTTTCACTCAATTTGTTATAGGAAATATATATAATTGGCCCTTTACAGAGTTGTCATATTGTACATGTTCAGTAAAAGGAACATATTCCGAGTCACTACCAGAAGATAATTACCAACATTACATATATACAAGATGTCACATTATAAAATATGTCACCAGGATCAAATCCGAGCAATATTGAATCTACAGTGCTTATAATGACGAAAAATGGATTTGTATTCATATAACGTGCCTGTAATGAGAAATATATTGTTTTTATAGTCGTATACACATCTCAGGTGATCAATGTTTCCGATAAAGAGACAGTTTCGTAATATCAATATACATGTATTTTGTGTGGCTGACATGTTGAATATCATACATCTATCACTAGAAAAAACAATCCTATTTCCTGCAAAACATTAAACCACCAGCAACTGATCACCTGATCTGAATGTCAATGCTGCCAAAATCGACCATAAATGTGACATGACCACCTTGCTGGAAACGTATTATTTCCACCTTACTGGTTTCGCTCAATCACCAACACAATTACTAGGATGAAGTATAACCAATTCTATTGCAAAATAAACAAAGGACAGGAAATGTGACCGGAGTGACCGGAGTGGCCGGAGTGGCCTATATCAATGACCACAGTTTATTGATGGCCATAAGGGAGTTTATTACGGTACCAGCATTCTTGTGTGGTTGACTGGCCCAATACTAGTGATAATGAAGTCAGACCTCCGTACAGAATGTCTACATATAAGGATGTGAAATGTTCAGATAGGTGGCAATCTCCTGTCCACCCTATATATATGTATATTGTGACATCACTAGATGTTAATAATATAAATCACACCCATGATATCCATAAAAAACAACATACCGGTAACAGTATCTGTATCTCTGAAGACACTTGAGGTCATTGAATCAACATCCTAGAACTTGACACTTAATAATGCTGCTAAAAGAACAAGTTAGCAGACTAAGCGAAGTAAGATGAAATTAAAGGTTAAACAAATTAGATGTGTGAATTTATTTTTCTTATCTCTCTAATTGGAAAGGACAGGGTAGAAATGAATTCCAATGACAAATATTGAACTGAATTTATTGTCCACTTTTTGATGCAAAAACCTTTAATAATCGATGAATCTATGTCAGTACATTTATGTGACCTTTGGTTAAATATAATCAACTGTTTTGTATTTCAACACAAAATAAATGAGTTGATTAAAAAAACACCACTTTTCAATAGAATTGCTATATTTAAGTACTCGAAAACTTTGGCCAAGTCAAACTTTCCCATTCACCAGTAAAATCCGTAATCGCCCAGTGTTAATTTTGCCCTCACATGTGATTTATATAATATATGGTGTACTGTTAACTACCTGTTATATTGGCTGTCATCACAATATGTGCCCTCATTACAGATGGTGAAAAAGGCGAAAGTTAAGACGTACTGCAGCAAAAAAAATCGGCAGACAGTATATTTACTGTACAGTGATGTATATATATACATATTTATATTTTTATATTTATAAGGACTAGTTCAAGAAGTCTGCAATCAATAATAACATACAAAATGGATACAGTATAAGATTTGGTAAAATGTATACATGAAAAGAAGTCCCTCCGGGATAAGTAAAGGGGGTGAAAACAGTATAGAATGGGTGAGAGGTGAAATTGATGTGTGTATTGATTTATCAGTAGTGTTGCCTGTTCAGTACTATGGGATGTCTGCCTGTCTTACCCGATAATAACATGACATTAACAAGATATAATAAAATGATACACATAGCCCACAACCTTTCATATCCTCCGAACATCTTCTTTCGCTGTCAAGGCTCCACACCAAACCTTGCTATAGACCTTCACCAGTGTCTCGACTTATGGCAGGCTAGCTATAGGGGCAATATTTTAACACACATCGCACGTTAATTTTATTACAATATTTACATGTGTTACCTCAGGAATATGGGAAGCAGATATTTAAGACATAAATGTGTTTGGGATCGGATCCTAAGCACAGTTATCAGTGGGTATGGTATAGTGGCACTTGTTGATCTACCCCTTAGGTATAACTGATACAGCACGATCTGCAGGCCTGACCCAACTGATATCTCATGGAACACAGATAGCCTTATCCACAAGAGTAGCCCTGTTAATTCTTTTTATTCAATTTTCATTCCCTCTGAGGAAGGTTTTATCGATATCTTTCCTACAAAGTTTTTCAAAAACTCCCTTTGTCATGCATTAATCTGGGTATGGGTAAGTGTTCAAATACATTGATTAACCTTAAATATCCATAGAAGCAGAAGTTTCCATATTTCTTTTTATCATCTTAATTGGACGAGGCATATACATTATTGTATATTTTAACACATAGTTTTCATAAGCTTCAAATTTAAATAAAAGAATCTCAGATTTCCATGTCTATTTAAAAAAGAAATAATAATTTATGATTCAGTTCAGGTCAAACTATACTTAACAGTGATAAACACAGGTTAGATCTTACAAATGTTAGACTTAAGAACATATGCTACCTTACACTAATACATAATTTGTGTAAGAGTTATCTTAACTCATTCACCCCTGAAACTTCATAATGAACTATTCCAACCTTTGAATTAGTCTCGTTCAACCCGACACTTGATCACTTTGTAATTCAAGAGTCGGTCAAATAAAGCCTTGTTCTGACTTAACGAAACGATATCGTAGACTTTGACCAGACTCTCTGTTCGGCGTAACTTGCGCGGACAACGAGAGTCCGGTTGAACGAGACTTACCTTTGAATTGGGAGAGTTCAAATGTGTGTTTAGGGGTGAATATATTTGTTTAGCAGTAAGTCATCATTAAGGAATATCAGGGTGTTATCAATGTTGCATTCTTGTGTACATGTCTGATCATCAATCAACTAAGAACGCTACTCAAAACACATGTGTCACAGGTTTTTAAGTGCAAAACCCTTTTGAAAGGAGATAGAGAATTTTACTTTTCTATTTATAATCTCAAACATATACTACAATAGAACCTTGTTATACTGTCAAAAATAGGCATTGTGAGGGAGTTTGGCAGTAAATTAAGAAATAAAGGAATTCTTAAGAAAAAAGACAGAACAGTACCTTGATAAATGATGGTATGTTGGCGAAAGGTTGAAGCAAAAGTTGCTTTTAATTTTCAAAATGTTTTTAGAAGGACCTTGAATGATGTAAAGCAAAAGAAATGAAGGGCATTATATACTGAGGTGTTACAGTACAAAACAAATTTTTTGCAAAGAATAATCTAACATTTGATTTTGTCTAGTTTTGAGTCTGAATTTGCACTCTACCATTTATTTATTTGAAATAAAAAAAATCTATATTATTTTCATTTTATTTATATAATATCTTATCGGTTAGTGGAATCTCCGATTTCCACCTCTCGTCAATCTCAATAAATTCCAATGCCAAGCGAAGACTTTGTATCTTCATAAACTCCCCACTGAGAGATTTAAAAACCATAGTCATGTTATCATCAAAATCATAGTATGTACTGAAATGAAATAAGAATAAAAGGAAGGTTTTCAGTTGATGTAACATATACAAGGAATGCGTTAAAAGAAACATAAGCCAAATATAAGCTTTGTATATACATCTGCAGGTAGATGTACCATGTGATATACCCAAGACTCAGGTATAAGTTATCCCGACTACACCTATAATAACTTGTGTCTTCCCACGAGCCCCACACTACACAGAAATCCCATTCAGAGCTCACACGCGGGTCTCTGTTCAAAGTTTTACCAGCTTAACATTATCAGTAAAAAAAGAATCACAAAATTTTACGGAATTTTATTATCTTGATATTAAGTAAAACATTTCCTCGTAGGGGTTTACATTGATAAGCATTTCATAAAACGTGCAATGTTTTATTCATTTTTTCAAAAAATATTGATTTAAGAAAATTCGAAATTTCTTAGCATATTTTAATAAGCTAATAGTGTATGAAACATGTTGGTAACTGATGTTTGTGTAACATCTTTACAACATGTTTTTGAATGGAGAATCTTTAAGATTACATTAGCCACGCTGACAGATGTACCTAGCTATAAGGTACAGAGGCTGAGGGAACACTGCTCTGTGAACTCAAGTGTGGAGGATGAGAGACTTGGATGGAGGAACCACAGGGGGCACTGGGTTGATTCCCTGTAGATAAAGCACTAACTCAGCTGACTACAAACCCACAGACAGCAATATACTATATCCCCATTTTGGTTTGGGATAAAAAATAATAATAACCACAGGTCAAAATGTTTAAAGCATTACTGATATATATAGGCTAAGTATTCATGATGCTTCAACATAGAGCTCCAATACAACTTTGTAGTCCGGTATATATCTATATACTACATCGTGTACTGTAGTCCGGTATATATCTATATACTACATCGTGTACTGTAGTCCGGTATATATCTATATACTACATCGTGTACTGTAGTCCGGTATATATCTATATACTACATCGTGTACTGTAGTCCGGTATATATCTATATACTACATCGTGTACTGTAGTCCGGTATATATCTATATACTACATCGTGTACTGTAGTCCGGTATATATCTATATACTACATCGTGTACTGTAGTCCGGTATATATCTATATACTACATCGTGTACTGTAGTCCGGTATATATCTATATACTACATCGTGTACTGTAGTCCGGTATATATCTATATACTACATCGTGTACTGTAGTCCGGTATATATCTATATACTACATCGTGTACTGTAGTCCGGTATATATCTATATACTACATCGTGTACTGTAGTCCGGTATATATCTATATACTACATCGTGTACTGTAGTCCGGTATATATCTATATACTACATCGTGTACTGTAGTCCGGTATATATCTATATACTACATCGTGTACTGTAGTCCGGTATATATCTATATACTACATCGTGTACTGTAGTCCGGTATATATCTATATACTACATCGTGTACTGTAGTCCGGTATATATCTATATACTACATCGTGTACTGTAGTCCGGTATATATCTATATACTACATCGTGTACTGTAGTCCGGTATATATCTATATACTACATCGTGTACTGTAGTCCGGTATATATCTATATACTACATCGTGTACTGTAGTCCGGTATATATCTATATACTACATCGTGTACTGTAGTCCGGTATATATCTATATACTACATCGTGTACTGTAGTCCGGTATATATCTATATACTACATCGTGTACTGTAGTCCGGTATATATCTATATACTACATCGTGTACTGTAGTCCGGTATATATCTATATACTACATCGTGTACTGTAGTCCGGTATATATCTATATACTACATCGTGTACTGTAGTCCGGTATATATCTATATACTACATCGTGTACTGTAGTCCGGTATATATCTATATACTACATCGTGTACTGTAGTCCGGTATATATCTATATACTACATCGTGTACTGTAGTCCGGTATATATCTATATACTACATCGTGTACTGTAGTCCGGTATATATCTATATACTACATCGTGTACTGTAGTCCGGTATATATCTATATACTACATCGTGTACTGTAGTCCGGTATATATCTATATACTACATCGTGTACTGTAGTCCGGTATATATCTATATACTACATCGTGTACTGTAGTCCGGTATATATCTATATACTACATCGTGTACTGTAGTCCGGTATATATCTATATACTACATCGTGTACTGTAGTCCGGTATATATCTATATACTACATCGTGTACTGTAGTCCGGTATATATCTATATACTACATCGTGTACTGTAGTCCGGTATATATCTATATACTACATCGTGTACTGTAGTCCGGTATATATCTATATACTACATCGTGTACTGTAGTCCGGTATATATCTATATACTACATCGTGTACTGTAGTCCGGTATATATCTATATACTACATCGTGTACTGTAGTCCGGTATATATCTATATACTACATCGTGTACTGTAGTCCGGTATATATCTATATACTACATCGTGTACTGTAGTCCGGTATATATCTATATACTACATCGTGTACTGCAATATTCTCCCTAAGAAAAGAAATAATATTTAGATTGACAACATTAACATTTGTACTAACCTTTTCATCCATATTTTACAATTAAGTGAAAACTTTAAAAAAAAAAAAAAAAAAAATATAAGCAAAACTTAATACATTGTATACAAATGTAGTATAGAAATACTTGATATTGATGTGGAAAACGCAAAAATACTTTTAATCGAATTCAATTCTACATCACTGAAGGTAAAATTGTGATCTTCTATGGATTGACACACATACTAAACGTTCATTATTGAATCTTTTGATCCCATTGGTCCTTGTTTTAAATTCATGCATGTACCAAACGAAATGTTCAACGATTATTTCAAACAGATTTATTGTAAAGAAAAATGCTTCATACTGCACCAACCTCCCACTATAATATGACATACCTGCTAATTTGATTTCTATAATTGCGACGTCACGTTTCTGACCATGGACAGATTGAGGACAGATGTGACATAGAACACACCCCAGTGTTTAAAATGAGACAGCTCTATCTTCTACAGCCTTACATTCAATTCATTACAGCTCAAGTCATAAAATGTAGCCTAGGAAGAGACTATATATATATATGCAACTCAACCAAGTTCAAGTTAGGAAAAAATATATTTAACTCTTCGTTAATTCACAGTTCACAGTTCAGGTTACAAAATATAGGAAGGATATTCATTGATCAACTCATCAGTGTGAGTAAGGATCTGAGTTCAAGTAAGGACTTTTTTAGTTTAATAATATAAGCTTAATGGCATTCTGAGTTGAGAAATGGTCAATATTATTCCGATCGGATTTATAATAATACAGCCCCGGCCTGATTTTGATACAGCTTTAAATGGATAACCAGTTCATGCTGTACTACCTAGCTACAATTGTACAGCTAGGCTAAAATAATTTATCATTTGCATTTCTGTGGTAAGATCTAAATGATTTTTTCTGCAAACTTTGGATTTAAGAATTCATTTGCGGGTCCATTTGAGTGTTAATAGCTTAGATATATGACTGATATGTCAGATCTTCCTTTTATCTATCTGTGATGTATATGCTGCGAAACTTAATTTGCGGTAAGATATTTAATGACATAATCATCAAGGTATCAGTGTGAATATATTCAAGTTTTAATTTCTCGACACAGTTATTTGGCAAACACACAAGTCTGTTTATATATATATATCTAAAGAGGGAAATACAACACCCGGTAATAGTACTCAAGTTTATAACACAACTGCACGAGTTATAAATAGATTTATAATTAATTAGCATAATAATCTGACAGTGACCAAACTTACCTATCACCTTTAAGCTTTTTGTTATGTGTGCCAAACTATGCATCCAATTGTAATTACTATTATACGTTATAAACAGTTTTGTGTAACACACATTACACAAAGCCAGTATATTCAAATGGACATCTGTTTTAAACATTAATGTACACATTTTTTTTATTTCATTTAAATTTGAATTGTCCCAACAGTTCTGTTGTTAATCCTCTATCACTAGTGTAGAATAAACCCAGTAGATAAGTCTCTGTAAATTACATTTCTATTGTGTGCTGTTGTAGAATTTCGGTGTTATCTTTGACAATATCTACCTTGAAAAATAAATTAATATTTTTGTCATTCAACAAACATAGATTTGATCAACCTTGAAGGTAATTAAACTGGTTCTGGCGTTCAATAAGCTCGATACCGCTATAGATCCTGTGGACAATGGGATTAAAAGCAACACCTTTGATGATTTTAAAGATTTAGAACGAATCGCCTGAACTGTCTTGACAAACCAACAACTAATTATTAAGACCTGAGTCTACTATTTGTTACAGTGTCAACTTGGTAAGAAAACTTTCCTATGGACTTGCCTGGTATTATGTGATGTGTTAAACATTGAACTATCAGATCTTATAACAAAACTTGGCCTTTAAAGTCTAAGTCTTTAGTTTTCTTTCCAAGTCTGCTGTGATGCAAATATTTCCAGCTCTTTCATAGAGTAGGTCCTGAAACGGAAACTGGTAGGGAAACTCTGGAGTACTAGTTACCACATCCTGTCTGATTAATAGTGGCGCAAAGATATATCACGATATTTTGAATATGGTACGATACACCTTGGATATTTTCCTGATTTTGTCATTTCTGAATTTGGTACTCATATCCGTTCCAATACTGTGAGTGACAGCTCCTGCTTGGCGTGCAGGTCAAAAGATGTTAATTGTGTGAAACTTTAAAGTCATGCCCATTTTGGACCAAGTCTATATCCAGTTGTAATATTGCCATTAAAAATATGCGACATATCTTTTCTCTTTAGGGGGCACGGTAGACTAGTGGTAGGACGGCCGAAGGGCTGTGGGTTCGAGTCACGGCACAGCACTGTGTTGTATCTTTGAGCAAGATACTTTACTCCGCTTGTTCCAGTCTACTCAGCTGTAAATGAGTATGTGGTTGGGCAGCGCTAGAACTGTTGAATGCTAGCTGTTTGCGCTGAAATGGCAGCTCCGGCTGAGTTGAGAAAGATATTGGCTGGTTGCAAATTTAAAGGCCCTATAACCACGGATAATACATTGTTAACCGCTTTGAGACAACCTACGAACTAGGTTGTGATAAAGCGGTATATGAAGAACCTCAAATTATTATTATTAATATTATTGTTTGTTTCTACTGCTACTATATCGTATCGTGACCACAGTATCATGGTATGTATCAGATTGTCATGTTAATGTATCATTGCTGCCCTACTGATTAAATCTATAATAATGTACACTATACTGTCATTTCTTAAGAAAACTACGAAATAGGACCTGTATATCAGGTCGTCCTGTAAAATCTGAACATTATGTTCTGTCCAAAAGGATGTTCAAAAATACAGGTTTTACTGTACCAGAGTGAGGTTTTTACAGTATTCAGAAAATAATAATGAAATATACAGATACATGATGTACGTAAATTGGTGTCATATCTTAGATTTTGTGCAAAATAATGTTCATACATCATGCCTATTTTAGTTATCAATTTTACATACATGTAACAATCATACATCATACTCACTTTAATTACGGACTTTAAAGATCCCTGTCTCACTCCACTGTGGGTTTTCGTATATATATATACAATAGCTTATAATAACAATCAATAATAAACTGCAATACATCATGTTTAAGTTTATAACATAAAGTCTAGCTTCATGTAGTGAATATGGTAGTAAATTTTACACATTTAAGAAACAATCAGTATAAAATATGGTAAAATATACAATGATGGTGAGAAAATGTTGGTAAAACTTAATAAAAATCTTATACCATATTTATCTAGCAATAAGTCTGTGCCTGCAGGTAATAAGCCCACCCCAATCAATTACATTTCAATGCAAACAACTGCTATTTAATTGCTCTGTCATATGCTCTTCCCCTGCTTTTAGTTAGCTATCATGTGCTGGTGCCCTGGGCTTATTGCAGGATATATATACGATAGGCCTGAATATATCATCTGTGTCCAATGTTTTTTAATCCCGTGTTATCTTCCACTTTAATGTACAAATGTATACATTCATACATTTCTGGTTTTCATACAAGATTTTGTTGAAAATTAATACCTCATAATGTTTAGACTTCACCAAAAGTAAGCTAAAACGATAAACGTGTTTGCTTTTTCTGTAATTTTCATCTGAAATGTAAAGAATTGCATTTGAAAATACTGGGGTTCAAAAAATATTGACAAATGTTATCTCTACTGTACTTTGAAGACTCAAAGATGGCCAATTACTCTTGTTTGTTTTAAATTAGTGCCAGAACTGACCAGATATTAGAATCAACAGAGTTTAGATTCCACTAGTCCAGCCTAATGTTCTAATCATATATCTTCAACTGTTCAACATATTGGATTTTTAAAGTCAACAACACTATCTAATGGAAACAGCTATGGCAAGTTCACCACCTGCTCAACTTCAGTTTATGAGAATTTGACAGATAAACATAAGGGTTGATAGACAAAAGGGCTCACATACAAATATGAGGGCAGACAGACAAACATAAGGACAGACTGACAAACATGAGGGCATACAGACAATACGAGGACGGACTGACAAACATGAAGGCGCACTAACAAATATGAGGGCTGATAGACAAACATGAGGACGGACTGACAAACATGAGGGCAGACAGACAAACATGAGGATGGCCTGACAAACATGAGGGCAAACAGACAAATATGAGAACGGACTGACAAACATGATGGTGGACAGACAAAAATGAGAGGGTATAGACAAACATGAAGGTGGACAGACAAACATGAGGGTGGACAGACAAACATGAGGGTGGACAGACAAACATGAGGGCAGACAGACAAACATGAGAGCAGACAGACAAACATCTGACAGGGCAGACAGACAAACATGAGGACAGACAGACAAACATGAGGCAGACAGACAAACATGAGGGCGGACAGACAAACATGAGGGCAGACAGACAAATATGAGGGCGGACAATGGGTGACTGCATTATAAATCTCACCTAGTCCAAATAAAGGGCTAAGGAAAGGTTGCAAAACAAAAACACATTTTTTTTTATTCAATGCTGACCTTCAACTTCATTACGCCTTCAACTATGGAGCATAAAATTGTATGTGATCTTTTATTTCTTCCTAAAAGTGATTTTTATGCCTTTTTTCAACTACTATAAGCACCTAAGAGTAATTTTACAAAATATACATAACAATTACAGTGGCAAAATTTGGGAAATAGAAACCCCCTTTATGTACAGTTATAGTATACAGCATACAGATTGTGTAACAGAACCTTATTAACCCTTTCACCCTATATAACTTTAGTAAACTTTTCCATGCATTGATTTGGATGAGTCCATTATGGTCTACAGTGGTGAAAAGTTTATATATTGAAATCACAAAGGTATGACTACATCTGCATCATCCAGGGGATTCATGATATTAAGCATAGACACTATACTGTGGGACCAAAAACTAAACATATTAAATTAAGGGAGATAAAATTATTTAGCAGTTCTAATTCTAACAGCCTCCTTTGATTATATAATGATACACTGAAGATTTAAAAGATGTTACTCTGTGAAAAGCGTACATCGTGATCACATCTCCCAAGTTTCCTTATCAACCAGCTGAAGGGATAACACACAGCAACCACAACACTGTAGTATCTCAGTCCTTGACATTAATATGCTAATAGCTAATCGTTTTTGACCACAACTATTTCCTCCGGTGTAATTTATCTAGCAGACAGCAGAATGACACCTCAGCAATGTCAGTGGTTGGAGGTGAAGAAAATATACTTCTACCACAAAAACTCCATGTCTGATATATGTATACCTATGTATACTGCTCGTACATGGGACCCCCCTCCATGTCTGATATATGTATACCTATGTATACCGCTCGTACATGGGATCCCCCTCCATGTCCGATATATGTATACCTATGTATACCGCTCGTAAATGGGATCCCCCTCCATGTCCGATATATGTATACCTATGTTTACCGCTCGTACATGGGATCCCCCTCCATGTCTGACATATGTATACCTATGTACACCGCTCGTACATGGGATCCCCCTCCATGTCTGACATATGTATACCTATGTACACCGCTCGTACATGGGATCCCCCTCCATGTCTGACATATGTATACCTATGTATACCGCTCGTACATGGGGTCCCCCTCCATGTCTGATATATGTATACCTATGTCTACCGCTCGTACATGGGATCCCCCTCCATGTCTGATATATTTATACCTATGTATACCGCTCGTACATGGGATCCCAGTCCATGTCTGATATATGTATACCTATGTATACCGCTCGTACAGGGGATCCCCTCCATGTCTGATATATGTATACCTATGTATACCGCTCGAACATGGGATCCCCCTCCATGTCTGATATATGTATAGCTATGTATACCGCTCGGACATGGGATCCCCCTCCATGTCTGATATATGTATACCTATGTATACCGCTCGTGGGGGGGATCCCCCTCCATGTCTGATATATGTATACCTATGTTTACCGCTCGTACATGGGATCCCCCTCCATGTCTGATATATCTATACCTATGTATACCGCTCGTACATGGGATCCCCCTCCGTGTCTGATATATGTATACCTATGTATACCGCTCGTACATGGGATCCCGGGGAGTTTACATACACATGTGCATCATTTAGCACTAACCCAACATCTGCATATATATCCTTTCACAAGATTCTTTGGGAAGCGTAATCTCTGTGTATAATCACATATTAGTGAGCTAGAACAATGAAGTTTTCTAGTAACTATGTGTTATATGGTCATTAATTTCCAGATAGAAACATTATGACTCGCTGGTTTAATCAGTCTTGTGCACATGTTACGATGCATGTATACCAGGACACATATATACTGTGCATCGTGATGTGTGACCTACATATATATATACACTTAGAAGGGCAAGTATAGGGGACATACACATCAATTTCTGCACAGTTATGAAAGTACTACATTATATAGTACTTGTAAGTTGTAAGTACTACATGTATGATTTTAAAGGATTTCTTGTATGTGGCGAAGGAGAGATATAGGAGATAAAAAAAAGGTTGAGCTATATATAACGTACAGTATAACATACTGGAAAATTTGTTTTGAGCTAGTAATAATTATATGAAGGATCCCTGTCCCACTGCACTGAGGTTTTCCTTATATTCATAATAGTATATACAGTAGTCTCTACTTAACTTCCGTTTAGATATAACTGTAGCATAGTTGGGCTAGGAAACTTCCATTGATAGGTAGCAATAGTATAACAAAATGAAGTTTGGGGTTCGAATCCTGGTCTAGCCCAGATCATTTATTACACTCGGGTCACTGTTGTTGAGTATATGTTGTTTAATTCAACCTTTGCTATTTCTCATACAAGTCCAACAAGGTATGATTTTCTTTTCAGAAATGATTTATAAAAGCTATAGTTATGCCAGAAAAAACAGTTTTCAATATGTTTACTCAGTTCCAGTTTCTGGCAGTGGTACGAGGATCCTTAAACCAAATAAGTGATCACTGTAAATGACATGTCCATCTTCACATTAAGTTTACAAGGGTGTTTTTAAACAAGTAATTTACAATTCATTATACTGTATCTATTTCACAAATTTATTCAAATCTTCGTGAAAATATCACCTAACCCAACCAGAAAAATAGGTGCTCACACTCACATTATCAACTGATTAACATTAGTTGCTACTATTGCTCCGGCAGTGTTTTTGTTGTTTTGTTAACATGCGGCCAAGAGAAAAGGCTTAAGTGGAATTAAACATGCAACCAATACTAGCTTCATGTGAAGGAATACTGTGTATACAGGGAAATTTTGCCCAGTCAAACTTTCCCCAATTAACCAAAGAAATAACAAAATCTATATACTACAAAGGTGTAACAGAGCCGCAAGGAGTCAAACCGGAGACCTTCGGCTTACTAGCTATAGTCTTATGCTCTACTCAATGAGCTAAGGACAAATTCTCCCTAGCCGAGTCAGTGGGAAGCGGCTAGTATTTTATCAGGGTGACATTCTCCCCCTCCAGGAAAGGACCCGTCCCATGTTTTCCAGGGGTCATTGCGATTCTTGTGAAATTATCGCTGAGTATATTTGTCAATATTTTCTGGGTCCCTACGTGGGCGCCATTGTAACAGAGGTAATTATTTTTTCAATCCTCCACTAGAAGTCGAATCTGGGACCTCTGGGTTACAAAGTCTTACGCCCTACCGAATGAGCGAAAGAGAAATTCCCCCTAGCCAAGTCAGTAGGAATTAAGCAGCTAGCATTTGACCAGGGTGACCACGCAGGCAAAGAAACATTTTATATAATAAAGTTCGCCTAAAATATATCTTAGTTTCAATTCTCTTATATATTGGTGTCACCCTGGTAAAATACTAGCCGCTTCCTACCCTACCAACTCGACTGGGGTGATTTTTCTTTAGCTCATTTGGTAGAGCATAAGACTAGTAAGCTAGAGGTCCCGGGTTCGACTCCTGGCAGTGGCATTGAACAAATAATAATAATAATAATATTGAACAAATAATTACCTCTGTTACATGGAATTATAACAAATAAGTCTTGTACCATCTATAAAATGTACAATTTTAGTTTTCAGTTCTATACCGATTCACGGACTGACCTTCCAGTTTATATGTAAATCAAAATTATGTGAAAAGTTGATAGCGATATCCTTAAATCAATATATATATAAAAGAATTAACAAGACATATCTTCAAGTTCAATTTTAACATGAGACAATCTAATGAAGATGAAATCTTTGATTTTTAAACAAAACATTCCATAAAATCCTTGATATTTAAGTGTAAATGCAGTGATACCAGTTGCTTAGCAACCGACACTAAAACAACTATTCTACCTATGTCTGACTATTGATTTATTTAAAAGGTGGATTCAATTATTCCTGGTACATGTATCTTAAAACCGTTATCATGAATGCATTTTATACTGAATTAAGTGCAATTCACAAAAAGCTTCAGAAACCCTGGCATCAGCCTATTGATTTCTATTAAATCAGCTTCTGTATCGTTGTGTATGGGTGTGACACCAGACCTTGAAAATGAGAAATGTACAAAGACTATCTACAATATCTGTCATATGCATTTAGTTAGGATATCCAGGTTTGCTTTTAAGTTTGCTCAAGGGTACTGAGAGTGTCAAACTAGCATTCATTATATGATAACTGCAAAGTAAATGATAAAATATTGGTCTTTGTGACCATTTCAAATGTGTTAAAATCTTCGATATTTTTTTTCTAGAATTCCCAATATATGCAATGTAAAACTTACCCGGGTAATAAGTCTGAATCCTACACTACAGAATCAAAATTGCTTTCAATAATAGACAGAATTTTGGATGAAACAGATTTTATTCGTACAAATATAATTAAATACTATTAGGAGCCATATCTAAGTTACAGCTATATTATATATATAACTGCTACTGAGGGACTGGCCACAGATACATTTAATTGCTCAACTGATGCCATCTAAATTTCAATAATCCATCAAATAAAAGATTTTGTGAAAATAATACATAAATATAATATATCTGCATGTTCATGTGGGTAAACTTGTATTTCATTATGGAACTGAAGGTTGTAATTACACAACTATCAAATTATGTCTTGTACAGGATTCGCAGCAATAAGACGGAACGCAACCATCTGATAATATGTTTGTACTTAAAATGAACCTAAACGAAAAGACCAAAATAACAATCCGAGAGAAACAGCAATATAATTTGTCTTGGCCTAAAATGGACAAGTTAGGAGACCCCGTAGACACATTCTGGTAATTGGATTTCTCACATTTACATTCCTTGTGGAGACCAGACATTATGGTGATTGGAATTGACCATTGGTCAAAGATTACTAATCTGATTGTCACAACCTAGACAACACCCTGATTAGCATTGTAGATGACATTGGCTGGCAGTATCGCTGAAGTCGTAAGATGGCCGTATATACGAAATATACAGGAAATCAGAAGTGAAACTGCAGAGCAGACCTGGGCCTAGAGCACTGGGCATTCACCCACATCCAGATGAATCACGTTGCAGATACCTGTTCAATACTTTAACTCATTCACCACTAAAGTTTCGTAATGGATTATTCATATCCTTTGGATTGGAAGAGTTCAAATGTGTCTTCTGGGGTGAATGAGTTAAAGTCTATCTAGAAATTAGATTGGTCATAGGTTTGAATTCTCTTCTGTCTTTTTCTATTTTGTCTATTTCTTGTATATTTCATTTTTAGACAAAACAAAATAACTCTAGATTTTACTGCCTTTCCTAGCTGGGTTATTTTTTGCAAATTTTTAACAACTACTGTTAAAGTCTGAAATTTTGTCACTATATATATATGACCTTTAACTTTTTTATTGAAAAACAAATCTAAAATGTTTGCTTTAAATTCTTCCCTAACTCTAGAATGTCTTGAGAGCCAAAAGTAGAAACACCTATAATTTGCACACACACAAAACACAATTATATTAGTTAATCAGCTTACCATGGTAAATCCTTATCTAATTCATAGTTTATTATACTTTATTAACATATCAATAGTTGTTATATACATGTATATGTACTACTGCTGAGTACAAAGGATCAAATAAGCTGGAAACAGCTGTATTCAGCATCTTTTGCATAAAGGTGCATAAAATCAAATTTAGGTGTTTTTTTTAATATGTTGAAATAAAAGTATTTTTGTGAACAGTATACATGTGAGGGTGGGTGATCTTTTGAATCCTTGGAAATGTATTATATTTTCAATTTTAATAAAATTTATGGAAATATTTTGACACATATAAAATGCCATAAACTTAATGACTGTAAGAAACCTTTGTAAAAACGATCCAAGGTGTTTCCAGGGCAAACCAGTGAACCTTGTGTCTTTTGTTGCACATGTAATAATTATATATATAAAGACCTATAATAAGTTAGTACTGGTAATCAAAGCTAAATATATATACATCCCGTTTATCTCAAACCAACCCCAAATTACCCACAATTCACCAACACCAGTGCAAAGTAATAATGTTTCATTAAAAATCTTGCTGAAATAATAGGCATACATGATGTCCGTGGGAAAGGATGACGAACGCGGAGCTTCCAATCAAAAGGCAATATAACATACATCCGGCACATACTGTACCATGCATGGCTTAGTTCTATTCAAGCTCAGCTTAATAACATGTCATATATATATCAGATTTAATTTTTTTATTTTACTTTTAATTATATACATATCTAAACATGAAAATAAAAGACATTTTTGTGATATTATGACTTCCGGTTTTTTCCTAGGCTTAACATTGCTGGAAATAACACAAATGTAAACATAACTTTGATATGTTCCGAAGCTAAATGAAACTGGTTGCACAATAATCCAGATGTTGTATTTTTTGGAGTGGAATCGCCCTTTAAGTTTACATTCATGTGAATAGTAAACCACGGAATAGCCATCTGCTGCACATGTGGGGATCTGTTCTAGGTTGTTATGTATATATCACAATGATGCAGCGTAAAGAGTTAAGGAAACAGATGTCAGGAATCGGTAATGGTCATTAATAATAGGAGCATGTGTGTGTATCCAGACATGATACCTCCCCATGTATTTAACTTCTCATAAACACCCTGGTTTGACAGATCCAATACACTACATGTGTAAACATTGTACAGATGATCTATCCATCACAATGTGATCATGTTGATGGTCCTTAACTCATTCACCCCTGAAACTTCGTAATGAACCATTCCACCCTTTGAATTGGAAGGGTTCAAATGTGTCTTTAGGGATGAATGAGTTAATTATCATATTTTCTAACCATACATTATCTGTAATAGTGTATGGATGAAATTTATATGGTTATTGTTTATATGTAGATATATAGAAAAAGATAGTATTTATTTATAATCACAGATTATCACATATCATGACCAATCATGCAGGCATACATATATATGTCTTAGACAAAAGGTCTATGAGATATAGATGTTTATAGACCTACTGAAATATACCAGAATATACCAGACTTTACCAAGATCCTATTTAACTTCTTTATTACCAGTTATAAGGACATTTCATACACATACATACAGGTGTTTGTTTTTGGGTCATCCTATGTATACAATCGTCAATGGCTGAAGATCATATTTAGATTTCTTTATAACAGTTCAAAGAATATTTGATACACATGCATAAATATACATACACCTGTATCCAAAGACAACTTTTTTTTATCATTCTACAATGGTACAGGTCTACCCTTATTTTGACAGCTGGTGAGTCTAGATATTTTACGCATGTTTTTATTCCGGCACTGATAAAGTGTCTGGATGTACAACAGTTTTGTTAGAGCTTGGCTAGTTTGATGATCACATGCTTCTGCGCTTCTTCTCCTTTCAATAAGAGACGAATCTCCAAGGATGGAGCGATTACTGTTTGGTTAGAGCTTGGATAGTTTGATGATCGCATGCTGAACATGTAGATCCAGTTTTACAGGTATAAAATAAGATAGTCATTTATTTCAGATTAATAATAAAGATTAATTTAAATAAAAATTGATATAAATGTTTAATATAATATAAACGTATAAGTTGTAGTTCATTTGTATGTATTACCTCCCTCAATATACACTGTATATACACTTATTTATGATATTTCTTGAATGTAGGACTTCATTATGTAATTGAAGTGTATATATGTCATGTATGTTATTTGGTGCTCTATATGTGTATTTGATATGGTATTTTGTAATGTAAATATGTTTGCATTATTTTATCTATGTAGTCTTCGAATTGGAGGAAATAAAGAGAATGCTGTAAATGCAGATCCAGTAGTACAGGTATAACATAAGAGTCTTTTAGTTCAGATCACAGATCGTAGATCCTGATATACATCCTGTATGTTATCACTGGGGTATACTTGTTTAAAATGACAGCTATATCAATATCTACTTCCTGGTTAAAATACCTACTACAGATTCACACAGATGCCTTGAATTAATGGCATGCAGTTACATTTACATATATGTAAATAAAGCATATCTGCAATCTACATGTAGATAAACAAGGTATACATATATATATGTTTAATCCAGCCAGGGACACAATTTTAAATCAGTCTGTGTTCTCTTTCATACATATTTTTAGAGACTATACTTTTACTTAAAAATATGTCAAATAAATCAACTTTATTTTCTTCTTGCTTAATGTATAATGGTGATTGTAAGCCATTTTTGTTTTACAATTAATATAACTAATACTATTATCCATATGTTGAACTTGTAAAGCGCTAAATTAGAGTAATTTTACAAATTATATAGGGCGCTAAATAAATGTTAAAAATTACTATTTTAATAACTTCCTTAATGTACATCTACAACTGTTTTTCAGTTTTAATTCACGTACATAGTAAAATTGTACCATTATATATATATATGCATGATATGGTCCTGGACAATCAACATGGACTGCCCTGAGGTCAACAATATCTATACAGTTTTAGATCTAGATTAGAGGTCTTACGCCCAAACCATTTAAATGTAGACTTTCATTTCATTTCAATACCTTTGACAATATAACATCCTTGTTAATAAAATTTGTTGAAATGAAATGTAGACTTTGATATTTTAAGAATTTGAGAAAAATTTACCATACATATTATTTTATAACATATTAGTGACATGTTATCATTGTACCACAGCATTGTTAACTTAACCTTCAAAATATAGAACAATATTAGAAATAACTTACAAGTATGATTATAATTATTTATTCACATGCAAACAGTCATACTTAATTCCCTAATTATTCTCTTTTAATTCCCCAAACTAACTTATGTGTACTTGTCTCGCTGACGTCTTATCAAGTAATGTGGCTGTTAATATGATAGATACTTGTACTACGTGCACTAAAGTACATAGGCCTACATGCATACACTGTACATGGATATAGCACAGCATGTATAGAACGGGCACCTGCTTATATTAAATTAAAGTTCAACTGTGTTAAGTTCATTTCTCCTTGTGTCCTTGTAAGTAATTTAACTGCCATATATAACGATTCGGCGAGTAGAAAATTAAACCTTTTAGCAATCAGTGTACATAATACTCGAAGACCACTCGTTAATCCCGGTCTGACCCCACACAATGTATACATAAACAACAAGGTACCGTTAGTGTTATAATCCCTATAACTTACCGTGGCTCCAAGTAACGGACACTCCATTCAAGACATTCGCCTTCTATCTCGTCGGTCAGCAAACGATGATTGGACAGACGTATTGGGAGGTCTTCACTTTCACCTTCATCAGCAATAGTTTGACAGAATTTATCCAAGAAACGCTGAAAGGAAGCTAAGTCATTTCCTCGCTCCATCCTTCAGTGTTGTCACGCCATCGATGGCTTTATATACAACTTTGTGCACACAAATTGATGACGTCAAAATAGTGTGTTTACAATTTTGACATTTTGGAGGGAAATTCGCAACTGCACGTGTGTCAGCATGTTGATGAAGACAAATATGTCTATGGTTTAGTGTGAAGTTGACAAAGTGAAAAGGATGCATTCGACACACATTACAAGTAAACACGTATCTTCTAAATGAACGTAACATGTTATTGAGATATTCGAATCCACAACACCGGCCTGCAGTGCTGACTCAAGCGATCATATAACTTATAAGCTTATATGATTATTATGGTACGTTTGTAAAACGGTAGCTTGAAGAAGATCCGATGAAGTCTTTCAAAACTCTTTCTTTCCCAGAACTACTGTCACCTGCAACCACGTCCCAGGGGGACATCAAGCCGCCACGACAGTGTACTCCAGGGCACAGGGACCTGAGAATTCTTTACAGCTATATTTGGACCTTCATTGTAAGCTAAGGTGATAAGAATATTAATTTTACACGTTTTAGGGGTTTAGATCTATTTTCGGTAAAAATGACACCCAAAGATGATAATAAAATACCAGAAGGGAGGAAACTGTCAATGTCGAAAAATCGACCACACCTGACTTTCTTACATTAAAAACCACATTTCTTAAGTTGATGTACAAAAATATGCTAAGTACCGTTGAAAAGATGGATATTTTTTCTTTTAAAACCTTCTATATTCTTGTTAAAATGTATTTTCGTTCCGCAGACATGAGCTGTTTCCTCCAAAAACACACACCATTTCCCGAGTTTCAAAGTTTTTTGCAGTCATAGAGCTCGAGCCACTTTTTGTAGAAGTTGACGTCAATTTATATAGCTGTAACAAATTCTCAGGTCCCTGTGACCCAGGGATCTTTCCTTTCCTCAGAACCAGCAGACCTAAGGGAAGAATAATTTACTGAGCATTAACAAATGGATCTGGGTTTTAACTAGTAAATACTCTACCTCCTCCAACAGCACAACATGTGTATGTTGTCAGAATTAAGCTTCAGGTGTGTTATCGCAGCTAGATTTTACCTTAATGAGGCCTGTACCCTTGCTGGAAAAAACACTAGAGAATTACACTGTAATTTTTCATAAATGTACAGTAACCTCCCCTTAATTTATAACTGTAGTGGAACTGGGACATCAAATCATCTGCTGGAGATGTAAAACCAATCAATCAATCGGGGAGTCAAAGTTTGGTTTGGTTTAGTCCTATCAACAGCTATGGTCATTTAAGGACGGCCTCTCCTGTGTGCAAGATGCATGCGTGTGTATATGGGGAGGCTGCGATATGTTTATGTTTGTCTCCTTGCGATAGCGCGGAACTGATGACGCTCAACTAAAGGCCAAGAGTGAGGCATTGTCAAGGGAGACAGTAGGAAGGAGAAAGTTGTCAAGAAAGAAGAGAAAAGATCCCAAATTAAGTCGCCTCTAGATCCTACGATCATGCAATGGGGGCAGCAGGTACAATTCTTACACCCTAACTGCAGGGACGGGAGTCAAAGTAGCGCTATCTGCAGACTAGCCCAGTTGGCAGTGGTATTGGGACCCTTATGTACTTGAAGCGGAACTGGACTTGGTCGATTGTCAGCAATCAGTATCAATATCAATATCATTGGCGACCAGGTAGCTCAACTGGTAAAGCCTCTATCTGGAGCGTGGAGGGGCCTTGGTTCGAAATCCCGATCTGGCTGTGCTTTTCTCTTACTTTTAATCATAATGTGTAAAATTTGAGGGTTTCAGACACAAAGGCACCATGCATGAAGGAGATCCCTGAGGATCTGTCCAGTCAGATGATGAAATGTGACCTCATGATCAGTTCATTGGTGCCTAGTGTTGGGCGTTGTATTTTGGAATAGATAGACTTGAGGACGATAAATGTCTTTACAGAGAAACCATGCAGGGGTTGTAAATTGATATATACCCATTGTTGAATTAGTTAGACTGACATCCAGCCCCTAGTTTTTAGGAAGGATTTCTAAACTGCATTTTACTACTAGGTACCTTATATTGTTTATGTCCCCCTTTTTTGAGAACATCGAAGTGGTCAAAATCATGAATTATTTTTTTTCCTAAATAATTCAATTTTCTAGAGGTGGCACGGGCCCATCTAGAACCATGTATAGATATATTTAGTCTCTATTTTTATGGCTTAGCTAAAGAGATTTTTGTACGCGCAATCAGTCAGTAGGGCAAAGTAAACAAGCAATCCAGTCCCAGTAGTTTGACTCCTAGTCATAATCAGTGGATATATATACACAGGAATGCTAGTTAAGGATCCCTGTTCCTCTGCACTGCCGTTTTTCCTATACACAGTAACCTCCCCTTAAGGATCCCTGTCCCACTGCACTGCCATTTTTCCTATACACAGTAGCCTCCCCTTAATGTCCGTTTTGATATAACTGGAGCACCTTTGGGCTAATACACTTTGGCTGACCAGGTAGCTCAATCGGTTACAGCAATACATGGAGTATAACAATCTGAAGTTCAGGGTTGGAATCCTGGTCTAGCCCCGCTGAATTTTCTACACTCCAAACACTTTGTTGATTATATTTTGTTTATTTCATCTTTATTAATTTTTCATTAAAGTCTCTCAAGGTACGGTTTTCTTTTCAAAAATGATTATCAAGGTTATATTCTTGCAGGAAAAACAGTTTCCAATACTTAGTTACAGTTTTGGGCAGTGGTACGGGGATCCTTAATGTCACATCAGAATATAGTGGCATGTCTGGGAACTTAATCACAACTTCCAGATATTTATTTGACATGTATATACGTACACGGTAGATAGATGGGTGAACTTCATCTAGGGTTACACCTAGCTAGGAAATAAATATGAAAAGTTTGATTTTAATTAGTTGCATCAACTTATTCTTGTGGGTCAAGGTGTTTGCTCAGGAGCATCACACTTTGGATAGATTAGATTAAATATTCTGCAAGTGTAGTTTTTACTTAAGCTCACCTGGCAAAAAAGCAAGGCAAAAAAATAGGCTTATTTCTGGTTAAGAACATGTGATTTTATATATCAAAATGGACTATAAATAGATATAAATTTTAAATTTTCAGTGTTTATAAGGATTTTCTTATTTGTATATACAATTTATATAATTCTGGACACTAATTTAACGGTGGCATGTTTAAGCATGACTGAGTGCCCTCCCTTACATTCTCAATCAGCAGATATGTGCATAGTTGATCACCATTGTGGCACTTTGATCAATTTTCAGTGTTATATGTATATCATTCAGGACACTTAACTAACGGTTGCATGAGTAACCTCCCCTATCTTTTCAATCCTGAGAAACATATATACCGTAAAAACCCATGTAATTTGCGCACTTTTTTTTCAGAAATTTAATACCAAAAGTGGGGGGTGCGTAAAATACACAGGTATGCAGTTATGTGTACAGTCAATGACTCATTAATCATTCTTGTCCACTGATTACAGACATGAAACAAACCAGCTGTGATAGTTAACAAGAGCATGATGCAGACACAGAGAGAACTGAGTAGTTTCCCGATAGCTCCTGTCCACAAGACAAAACTGGCTGCAGCAGGATTTATCATTGTCGAGGACTTGAAAGGCATGAAGCCATCAGAACTTAGCAAAGGTAATTATAACACATGTTTGTGCCTTCTGAATTCATGTTGACATACGTTTATGGACATGCTATAACAATTTGTTAATAAAATCCTTTACCAACTTTTTAAAAAGTTAGTAGGTATTTCAATATTTGAAACAGTTGATAAATATAGAACTTATAAAGCCTATCAAAATTTCATGTAATGGAATATATGAAGCATCTGTCTATTTGTCTGACTGTCTGTCTACACTGTGGATTCCACAATTAAACATGTTTAAATATCAGTCATTTGATTGAATATATGGGGCATAAGGATTAAAGGATAGCTCCCCTATACAATTAAAAGCATTTTAATGGTAATTTACTTATATTCCTTTGGCTGCAAGTTAAAAACTTCTATAAAAAAATAAATCAACTTTACTGAGTACAACAAAGGGTATTTGATATTTGAACAAAACATTGTGGGCTGTGGCATATGGCTGTACCCGAGTTTGGCGGTACAACGGGTGCATTTAAGTGTGGGGAAATCGATTCTGACAAAATTGATGGCGATGTGTGAATTTGGCGGTACATTATGGGTGGCAATACATAGAGGTTATACTGTACTATATATATACGTAGTGCAAATGTAGGTTGTTGTTATATTTCAATTTTCCTTGCATTTTGTTACAAAAATGCATCAGAAAGTTTCAAAATGTATGTCTTTTTGTTATACAATAAGTCCTGGGTCAATGTTCAGTGACATATATAGTTCTGTCCTTGCTATACTTATGTATGGTTTGTAAAATGTTACGTAGGAAAAATATTTTAATCAGCAAGATAGTTGTAATAATTGTGAAACTGATTATTGTGCTTTAATGACCATTACATTACTTCTGTCATCCGCCCATTCAATAAAGAATATGCATGGTTAAATCTAGAGTTAAAAAGTCACCAGTACATCGTATTAGAACCCAATTAACATTGTACGCCAGTCAGAATTTGTGCTAACATGCAAACAAACAAGAAAAGACATTAATTAAAATGATGTAACAAAACAAAACTGTTCAGCTAATTTTTGTGTCAATCTAATTTTCAGAAACTGGAATTGGTATGGAAGAATCACTGGACATTTTAAAGCTGGTGCTAGGAACAGATGGGAAGGGAGACAACTCAGGTCATGTGGACAAATCAGCACTAGACATTCTGAAGCAGGAGCAGTCCCTTCCCCATATTGTCACGTTCTCAGAACAGCTAGACAACATGCTGGGGGGTGGGGTCCCCCTCTGTAAAATCACTGAATTCTGTGGTGCCCCAGGCACAGGCAAAACTCAAATATGGTATGTATACATAATCATTTTTCATAATTTGTAAGTAATTTTAATATAAACCAATGTCAGATTTATCATTTACTTTAAAGATAGATGGTTCTGTTATTGTTCCACAAGCACAGTATGACCATGTATTATTCTATGTCTGACCTTTAGATTATTTTTGTGCATAATTCCAATTGGAAGTATTGCCTTTGGTTTGTTTGTAATATTCCATGAATCCAGTATGATCTCATTCTCGAAATTACAGGGGTTGCGCTCAGTTATTTTTTCTACACCCTGGAATATGTCATGATAAAATTGAAGGCACTGTAGGCACTAGTTTAATCCTTTGATGTACATGAAAAGATATCATACAGCAGCATAATGGTAAAATTAACTAGCTTTGAAGGCTGGTGTCGCTCCTTTGTAATCTTCAAAGGATAGGTATCAGCCTAGCGGTTGGTTAGTTTTTCATACCTGAATTCAGTCAGATCGTTTACTTTGTTCCTTCGATTTTGTCAGGACATACTCAGGGGTGTAAAGAGCGTGAGCATAACCCCTGGAAATTCAAGAATGGTATGAACTTGGTGGAGTGGAACCTTTGGATTTCGATTTGTATTACACTCCTGTGTATATGAACTTGGGTTTATTTGTCACTTCAAGTCACAATATGTCCTTAGATTTATTTGTAGTGTTGGGAATTAGAAGAGAAATCATGATTGATGATCGGAAGACCTTTCAGGAAAGATTATCGTTTATACAAAAATGTAATTAGAATATTCAAACATACTTTGAAAACTTCTTCACAATCGATTGATTGGAATCTGTTGTGTGATCGACTGATTTTCGATCATAATCGATAATCGGAACAACACTATTTATTTGTATTGTTTTACACCCCCAGTATGCAGTTGGCTGTGGATGCCCAGATCCCCGAGTGTCTGGGAGGCCTAGAGGCGGAGGTCATTTATATCGACACTGAGGGCAGCTTCATTGTTGAGCGTCTGGTTGATATCGTCACTGCTACTGTGGAACACTGTAAAGAAATTGCTGGAGGGGACCAAGGTAGCAACATATGCTAGTTCTTAAAGAAAGCCTTATGAAATAATGAAATTTAGTGAATTATGACTCCAGGACCTTACTATACTGCAGTTGTGTTCTTAACAGTATTTATGTATTGGTCTTTTTATCTTGTGACTAGTGTGTGTATATTCAGAACTTAAAGTTCTCTGTAGGCTTCAATGTTGATCGTGAAACCCTCGTTGTGATGTCTCTATAAATTGGAAGCCAAAAAAAAAAAAAAATCTGGCAAAAGTTACTGCATATCATATGTTAAATAGAATTTTCAGCAATGGAATTTATAGCCCTGCACCACTGGGTTGCAGGTTTGAGGCCTAGGTTGGGCAGTCACCCGATACTGGCCACAGGTCGGTGGTTTTCCTCTGGGTACTCCAGCTTTCTTACACCACCAAAATCTGGCCCATCCTTACATGACCATAGCTGTTAATAGGATATATTTACATTTGGTCTGCATCCTTCCATTGCAATGCATTGAGAAGGCAAATGGTTTTTGTGAGACTATAACAACATTTGCTATTGTAATGTCATCAGTCTCTTTTGTGACGTCATGGATTTTAATGCTGTCAACACTTAATTTGCTGTTCAAAGAACTGTTCGAAATAACTAAATAAAACATAACTTCTCTATCAAAATGTAAATATAAATAATGAATATTTTAGCAAATATTGTTATGGTCCTATAACACGCATTTCCGGGCTTTATGTAAGTTTGTCATCAATAGCAATGTATGTTATAGGACCATAACAACATTTACTAAAACATTAATTGCTTTAGTTAAACACAAACAAACCATGGAATTTGTAAAAGTTATTTTAAGCTAATTGCACACATATGGAATCTGTTTTTCTAATGATATCACCATTTAGAATGAAATATTTTGTAATCATATAGGAGTATGGAAGAACTTTTGAAGTAGAATTAAAACATCTTGTTTGTTGCATTAAAAAAGGTAGAATATTTAGTCAAAAGTTTTAAAAATCATGCTAAAGTGGTTGTGTTTTGAGATTATGTTAAATTGATATTTTTAGTGAACTCGTTCTATGATTATGATGAGTTAGAATATCACTGCCAGGGATCAGAGATTCTATCAATAAACTAACTGTTCTGTGCTCCTTATCTACAGATTCTGGGGAGCTAGGAGACTTCACCCCGGAGAGAGTGTTGTCCCGGATGCATTACTACCGTTGTCATGACTACATAGAACTGCTGGCTACGATTCACCTCTTACCTGACTTTATCAAGCAACATTCTAAAGTTAGTCTCCAGAGACTGATTAAGCAAAAAAATAATTCAATCGAAACTAATTTTGAAAAACATTTATAACTCATTCTTATAAGGCCACATAAAAAAATATATTGTGTTTCTGCTAACCCTACCTACCCTGATGATTTCATGACATGCACTTTTAAAATGAGAAATCCCGCTCTATATAAGCAAAGTAAAAATATTACCTACACTGTTTTTTCTGAGGGTGATATCAGAAACACTAGTAATTTTGTTTTTGGCCTAAATGACTTAAAATTGACTTGTACTTATAAATGACTGAAACTTGCTAATATTTTGTTTTGTCTTGCAATTTACTTACTTTCAATAATTTGTTTCCTTAAATGCTACTTCAGTTCATTTTAAGCAGTAGATTTTAAGGTTTTACAGTGAAAATAATGTATTAACATACAAAACCTGTCATTCAGACAACAGAATTTAGTGTTAAAAGTAACAAACAATATGTGTTGTCAAGGGTTACATCATTGATTAGCTGCAGGAACCGTAGCTTCTAGGCCCGATCGTTTAAAAAAAAACTAAAAAAGGATTGGTTCCCCCAGCTTATCACTGATGACCTAACATTTTCTTACTGTCATTAAGTCACCAAGAATATCCTAAATGTGTAGGAAAGATTTGTCTGCCAGGCTTATGAACAACAAGGAAATGCTGTCTAACTGACTACCTATGTTTCACTTATTCCCCCCTCAAGTCACATTTGTACCTTACCAAATCTAAGACTGGGCAAGTCCAGTTTAGATATATAGGGGTGAATGAGTTAAACACAAACCTTTATATACAGTAGTGAGGACAAGATCAGTTTGCTGGAGGAATTTTCACTACACTATATTGTATTCACATTCAGCTCCACTGTAAAGGTCGACATTGATTTATAAGTTGTTCCAGATTAAATCATTAATAGAGTTTGTCATCAAATTATAATAGCAAAGTTTTCTCAGTTGTGTAAATAAAATTGCATTAAAAACTCTCTAATCTGACACACTGTGGGACACATGTTGATCATATAAGCCAGGTTGTCGTAAAACACAGGTCTTATTTAGAAGTTTGCATTCAAAATGGCATTGTATCATTATCTTGGATTATACAGGATGTCAGAATATGCAGTGATCAGATTAGACAGATTTCATTGTATAAAAATAAATCTTTCAGTATGTATAAAAAATACTGTTTAATACAGCTCATGTGGTCAAGTATAGTATATTTTTGAGTTATTAGTATCTAGGTATTCTTTTTTTGTTAAAAAAAACCCATGAAAATAGTAAAAATTATGTAAATTACTTGGAACTGAGCTATCTGTTAGTTTGGAGAGGTGTTCTGCTCATCCATGTTCCAATAAGTTTAACCATGTTTGATTTTTATTCTTTTTTTTCTTTTTTTTCTGTGTATTCTGGACAAACTTGGAAATGTTTGCAACCTTTCGAAAAGACCCAGTGATTATTACTTTCACTGAAAAGAGTAATATGATGATAATGTTTCACCCGCTTGGGGGTGAGTAGGTGAATCTCAACCCAAGGAGGAGATTCCCCTATTTCACCCCAAGAGGATGAATAATTATTTTTCTCTTAATTTGTTGACCCTGTCATATACATAATGCAAAGTTGATGTTACAGGCTCAATGTATTTTAGTGTGACATTAATGCATAGTGTATTAATGTTTATCCATTGCATTGTAGGTTCGTCTCGTGATTGTAGATAGTGTCGCCTTCCATTTCCGCCACGACTTTGACGATATGTCCCTGAGGACACGCCTTCTTACCTCTACAGCTCAGAACCTCATCAAGCTGGCAACCACTTTTGAACTTGCGGTAATTAGTTTTTACACCTGTGTAGCAACAATGTTTGGTGTACTGTCATTTGAGTATTCCTCTTGGTCATCTGGTTCTGCAGCTATCCTTCCAAATGGTTTCCAGAGCATTCCTCCTATACTTTATGTATTTTATGTATGATATTCATACTTGGTACGTGTATATGGATACATGCAGGAACATTCCAAAAGTAGGTCACTTTATCTTGAGCCCTGACATCAGTTGAGGAAAAAATGCTCCTGTAGTGTTAACTATAGGATCATCAAATTTTGTACGTGCATACATTTACAAATGTAGGTCACTGTGACCTATATGTTTTACCTCTAACCTCAATGAATGAACAAAAATGTAGCATTCCTCTACAGGGGATTACTTTTTTATGTTTCGTGCTTGAGATGTTTTCTTAAGGAAATCTTTGACAAGTTACATTGGCGTAGGACTAACAAATAATCTATTCAACTAGTCCTGTGGACAACCATGCAAAAGTAGTTATTGTCTCGCCCTGGTAAAGGTTAAAAATTTCACGTTGTGACAAAGACTTCTATTTTCACATTCACTTTATCATTGTGAAAATACGCATGTGCCATCCTCGCTAATTTTTCACTCTATGCACTCCCGGAATATGTCAAAGCAAAATTAAAGGCATGCTGCTAGCTATTTCATTTGTGTCAGGGGGGAAAAACCGGACCAATCACTAGGCTGATACTTGTCCTTTGAAGATTACAGAGGAGCGACGCCCAACTTCAAAGCCAGTTAGTTTTACTGTTATGCAACCGCAAGATTCTTTTGATGTACATTGTACATCAAAAAATCAAACAGGTCTTCTGGTCTCATCAATAAGGTGGTGCACACTGAGCCTCCAATTTTACTATGACATATTCCACGGGTGCAGAGAGCAAAAGTGAGTGTGTCTTCTGGAGTGTATAGGATGCACATGTGCAAGCATAATAACAAAATATGAATCTTTTTATATACAATGTGGCAGTATTGCCAGCACGAAAAATTCCTTATTGTAAACAGTTTGAGGAATTATCATGTAAAAATTCTGCTTGGGGAAACATTTTACTTTTACAGTCATACATTTAATCAGATCCAGTTATTTTGTTTGTAATTCAGTCTCATGACACTGTGTTGTGACAGGTTGTGCTGACCAATCAGATGACCACAAAGGTTCGAGCGGGTGAATCGTCACAGCTTGTACCAGCCTTGGGGGAGAGTTGGGGTCACGCCAGTACTATCAGAGTCATTCTGTACTGGGAAGGACAGGAGCGATATGCCTGGCTGTACAAGTCACCGTCACACAGAGAAGCTAGGGTCCCGTACCAAGTCACGGTAAATAACATTTCTGTGTATAACGATCAAGATCAAATAATAATTAACAACATGTCTCCCTTTTTCAGCTTAGTAACCTTTGACTGCGTATAAATTAGCGTATACGCAGTGAAAAAAGCTTGGCAGTTTGATTATTATTTTTTTCAAATATTACGCCATCTGCGGTTCAGCGACATAAAAGTCAGGTGACATATTGGGGATCCAGTATGTTCTTATTATTCAACAAAGGGATGCTGACAAACTTCTCATTCCATGGTGCACATTCAAATTTCTTTTGACTGTGTAGTAAACAATGGCGGCTTCGTTCTTGACCATTCAATCTCATCACTATCAGAGCAGTGTGTCAATGCGCATACATAACAACCGTTATAAATGAATAAAGGTCAAGGTAATGTTGTTAAAGCTTGTTTCTATATAAAGAGGTCGAAGTTATACTGTACTGAGAGAAACATGGGCGAACGCCTCTGTTTACAAGTCTCCTTCCTTCAGAGCGGCTGGGGGCCCCTACCAAATCATTTGAAATAGAACTTACCAGGTATGTATGGAGTTAAAGGTCAACTTCAAATTTGTTTATATATATAGGGTCATGCCAGTCGTTGTGAGGGTCACTTGCGTCGACATCATTTGTGTTTATATATAGATATGTTATTCATGCTTGGTAAACGTTGATCTTTTTTTAGATGGGAGGAATCCGTGATGTTGTCACAGAAGATGAAAGTCACAATGATGATACAGTTGATACAGATAAAAACCCAACGAAACGGCAAAGGGTAACATGACAACAAGTTTAGTTCCTGTTCCTCCCAGTTGTCACGAGTAGGACCAAGGTATATGCTGTATGACAATCAGGAAGCATGCTTTGGAATAAAGCAGGCAACAAATGAAATTGCCTCACAGAGCAATAGAACTGTAGTTGTTGCTACAGACGAAACTGTTTTCACATCAGTGAGATAACATACCTTTGATGAGGTGATTTCTCACAATATTGTGCTCAACACTCGCGAGAATTTATGGATGTATGCTGCCTTAGTGACAAAAGAGTTCCACTCGTAAATAAACCTTTAACCTATTCACCCCTGAAGTCACATTTGAACTGTTCCTATTCAAAGGTTGGTATAGTTCATTATGATGGGGGTGAATGAGTTAAAGGTATCGTTTACAACTGGTAGTTTGGACTTTGTTGACTTGGTGACGTCATTTATCAAAAAACGTTCGTTGAATAAAGGTCATTTTATGTGTTAATTAAGAATGCTTAATTATATAGAAAAAATGTGTTTGGGAACTATTCTAGAGGGGGAGGAGCAGCAGGGAGGTAATTGTATTGTCCCCAGCACCATAATATTATTTTTTGCTAAGATCTACTATACAAATTTAATTTATCAGTATTTGTAATGCGTGCCTCCCTTAGCACATTGACAATGATAGTTACCGACAAGTGAGACAAACAAGAACTGATTAGGGCTGTTCCAGAATTAACCATAGGGGAGGGTTGGAAGGCACTTTTTCAGAGACCCCACCACCCATAAAATCTTAAAATTAATTTATTATAAGAAATGGTAAACCAGATCTGATTTTAACACCACCACCCATAAGTTAATAATACAGGTGCCTCCCACCTCCCCAATACAATAAATGATGGAACAGCCCTTAGTGAAAAGAAGACAGGATTATGCTTTAATATAGGGAATTCATGTGGGGTTTTAACTATATAAAGAACACAGTAGATGTTGTACAAGTAGATCAAAATTGTTATATCATGACATTATTGTATAATATAAATAATGATATTAACTGTAAAACTGAATATCTGAAAATGTTTGCTGCTGAATATCTGAAAATGTTTGCTGCTGAATATCTGAAAATGTTTGCTGCTTAAGTGGGTTTTTTTGCCTTTTGGTGTAATGCAAATGAAGATGTGATTACAGTGAACATAAATTTACACTATATATACATAAATAGCATTTAAATGTAAAGGGCAATTTAATCAGCAAATGGCAGGACATTGACCAGGCAAAAATCTCCTAGTATTTTTCCCCATCAAAATGTGGTCCATGGGCATTCCATTACATATTTAGGCCTACTGTTAATCATCTGTGTATAATAACAGTACTGTTACTTGCATAGAAAATATGTATTTTCAGCCTTGTTGAGTTTGCTCTCTCATTAAATAGTGAATTTCCCATGTTCTAGTATGTCATTATATTATTACAGGATTAGTGCTGTATACCGGGAAAATTCTGCAGAATTTTTCGCTGTTTTTTTTTGCGCTCCGTAAAGAAGGCAAATTTCTATTTAGAGTAAATATTAGTAAACAACATAATAAGCATAGGAATCAAAACTGAAACTTATTTTACCAGGCATAGGGTGAGAATTTGACTGAAGCGAAAATTTTCCCGGTACACAGTAACGTATTGTACTTTGACAATTTTAAGTACACAGTATGTTGTGTGTTACTTTGTTTTTTGAAGAGTACTGTTAATGGGGTTTGTTTGTTGAAATATTAAATATTTTATTTTTATAACTTTTTTCAAATTGTTTATGAAGAGAAAGACTATATTAATTTTGTGTATGGAGCAGATGAATGATATTTAAAATGGTTGTTAACAAGTGTCTAATATGAGGTTTTTGGGAGAGTGTCTGATATGAGGTTTTTGGGCGAGTATATTCTAGGATGCTTAACAAGATTTCAACTTGTATGAAAAACAAGATTTCATCCCGTTAGGCAAAGGTGGAGTGGATGTATAGAAATGGGTTCAGTTTGTCCATGCATCCATCTGTGCATATCAACAAAACTTTCGTTTGCAACCGAAGACTACATACCTAAGTATTTAGATAACTTCTGTGGCCTTCCTCCGTAGAACTGAGACTCCCTAGATGATATTACCTAGGGTCCAGTGATGTTTTGGACGCATGACGTCAGGAGGGAGTCATAGATACCTGATGGGCAGTACAAATATATCCCCAAATCCATTATCCTGTGATTGAGCATAGAAGGAAAACGGGGACCACGCCAGAAACATGGATCT
This sequence comes from Mizuhopecten yessoensis, assembly GCF_002113885.1. Classification (NCBI taxonomy): domain Eukaryota; kingdom Metazoa; phylum Mollusca; class Bivalvia; order Pectinida; family Pectinidae; genus Mizuhopecten; species Mizuhopecten yessoensis. The sequence goes on along the minus strand of NW_018408629.1, from coordinate 644,002 downwards.
ATGGACCACAGCCGCTGTGACAGCCTATCTGCATCTGAGGAGCAGTCCGATCTTGAAGCGTAACCTGGATTGGCCTAGGACACTTTAGTAGGCCTAATAAGCAGCAACTTACCACCTCAAGCCGACAGAACACAGACCTATGTCAGTGAGACGAAACCGGTATGCATGGGTGGAGTCATATAGGCGAAAACCCTGCAAACCAACCAACCTGTGACCGAGCCAACTGTTAACCAGGACTTGGGGAGGTACCCCTTACCAGGTGTCTATGGCTCCCTTCTGAGGTCATGTGTCGACCACGGTGTTCAGTACCTTTCCATGTTGTAGTTGGACAGTAGTGATGATTCGGAGAACGTCACACTTATCAGGATTTTTTCTTAAAGTACATCAACCATTTGTTCTCCCAGCACTGCAGTTAACCAAAGTCTTGTAGTATGACTTGGTCCTCTGATGATGTCATTCTTCTATACAAGAAACAGTCTTCTGTAAACAGTATGGTGGTTGATTTAACTGATCCTGGGAGATTGCTGATGAATTGCAGAAATAACAGTGGTCAGAGCACTGTGCCCTGAGGGATTCAGATAAAACTGTGCTGGAAGCTGTTGGTTGGCCGTCAAGAACACACGCTGGCTTCTAATTTGCAAGAAGTTTGAGATCCAGTCGTGGTGTAAATGACAAATGCCATAATGCTTAAGTTTCATGTGGGATACTTTGTGGAAAACCCAAGTACCTTCAATATAATGAAGTCTTCATTCACATATTGCACCAAAATAACACACTTCGGGATTAGCAAGAACTTATCTTATGTCTAACTTTGGGTACTAGACATGGTAATGAAAGAATGGCCGTTGTATGGAGAGTACGGAAAGGTAGTATTTGGTAACACGAATGATAACGAAATAAAAAGCAAGTATTTTACGGAGAGAGCATGTATGATTCCAGGAGTGGCAAGTAGGAGAGGGGGTATGATAAAGGGAGAACTACATTATAGCATTGTCAATGTAAGATGAGACATAAAACTGGGCACACAGTAATGAACATTTGAAGGGAGTTAAGTGGCTTATCATAAACCTGATGGAAGTCACCTTATCACAATTTCATTAACCATAAACGCGCAGGGCATTCTTAGATTAAACGACATGCCTGTTATATTAGAATATTTTAAGCGTAAACAACTCGTGGAGTGAAAGATAAGTGCACACTCAATGAGTTGTCAAGTTTCACATTTATAGTATACGTAGCCTTGACCCATGCAAATAATTGGTTGACTTGCGAAAATGTACGCCTCTAAATTAAAGATGGTTAAAGATTCACCAAGGTTCACGCCTACCGTGACTTTGACCCAATAGAGTTTCTGGCACACTTTTCAAGCATCATGTCTACTACAGTGGAGTTGACCCATGTGGAATTGGTTGACTCACCAGAGTTTAGGAGTTGACACTTGTGGAATTGGTTGACTCACCAGTGTCTAGGAGTTGACCCTTGTAGAATTGTTTGACTCACCAGAGTCTAGGAGGCAAATAATTGGTTGACTTGCGAAAATGTACGCCTCTAAATTAAAGATGGTTAAAGATTCACCAAGGTTCACGCCTACCGTGACTTTGACCCAATAGAGTTTCTGGCACACTTTTCAAGCATCATGTCTACTACAGTGGAGTTGACCCATGTAGAATTGGTTGACTCACCAGAGTTTAGGAGTTGGCCCTTGTGGAATTGGTTTACTCTCCAGTGTCTAGGAGTTGACCCATGTGTAATTGGTCGACTCACCAGAGTCTAGGAGTTGAACCTTGTGGAATTGGTTGACTCACCGGTGTCTAGGAGTTGACCCTTGTGGGATTGGTTGACTCACCAGTGTCTATGAGTTGACCCTTGTGGAAGTGGTTGACTCACTAGTGTCTATGAGTTGACACTTGTGGAATTGTTTGACTCACCAGAGTCTAGGAGGCAAATAATTGGTTGACTTGCGAAAATGTACGCCTCTAAATTAAAGATGGTTAAAGATTCACCAAGGTTCACGCCTACCGTGACTTTGACCCAATAGAGTTTCTGGCACACTTTTCAAGCATCATGTCTACTACAGTGGAGTTGACCCATGTGGAATTGGTTGACTTACCAGTGTCTAGGAGTTGACCCTTTTGGAATTGGTTGACTCACCAGTGCCTAGGAGTTGAACCTTGTGGAATTGGTTGACTCACTAGTGTCTATGAGTTGACCCTTGCGGAATTGTTTGACTCACCAGAGTTTAGGAGTGGACACTTGTGGAATTGGTTGACTCACCGGTGTCTAGGAGTTGACCCTTGTGGGATTGGTTGACTCACCAGTGTCTAGGAGTAGACCCTTGTGGAATTGGTTGACTTACCAGTGTCTAGGAGTTGACCCTTTTGGAATTGGTTGACTCACCAGTGCCTAGGAGTTGAACCTTGTGGAATTGTTTGACTCACCAGAGTGTAGGAGTTGACCCTTGTAGAATTGTTTGACTCACCAGAGTCTAGGAGGCAAATAATTGGTTGACTTGCGAAAATGTACGCCTCTAAATTAAAGATGGTTAAAGATTCACCAAGGTTCACGCCTACCGTGACTTTGACCCAATAGAGTTTCTGGCACACTTTTCAAGCATCATGTCTACTACAGTGGAGTTGACCCATGTAGAATTGGTTGACTCACCAGAGTTTAGGAGTTGGCCCTTGTGGAATTGGTTGACTCACCATTGGCCACTAGTTGACCCATGTGGAATTGGTTGACTCACCAGTATCTAGGAGTTGACCCATGTGGAATTGGTTGACTCACCAGAGGCTATGAGTTGACCCTTGTGGAATTGTTTGACTCACCAGAGTGTAGGAGTTGACCCTTGTAGAATTGTTTGACTCACCAGTGTCTATGAGTTGGCCCTTGTGGAATTGGTTTACTCTCCAGTGTCTAGGAGTTGACCCTTTTGGAATTGGTTGACTCACCAGTGCCTAGGAGTTGAACCTTGTGGAATTGTTTGACTCACCAGAGTGTAGGAGTTGACCCTTGTAGAATTGTTTGACTCACCAGGGTCTATGAGTTGACCCTTGTGGAATTGGTTTACTCGCCAGTGTCTAGGAGTTGACCCATGTGTAATTGGTCGACTCACCAGAGTCTAGGAGTTGACGCTTGTGGAATTGGTTGACTCATCAGAGTTTAGGAGTTGTCCCTTGCGGAATTGGTCGACTCACCAGTGTCTAGGAGTTGTCCCTTGTGGAATTGGTTGACTCACCAGTGTCTAGGAGTTGAACCTTGTGGAATTGTTTGACTCACCAGAGTCTAGGAGTTGACCCTTGTAGAATTGTTTGACTCACCAGTGTCTATGAGTTGACCCTTGTGGAATTGGTTGACTCACCAGAGTCTATGAGTTGACCCTTGTGGAATTGGTTGACTCATCAGAGTTTAGGAGTTGACCCTTGTGGAATTGGTTGACTCACCAGTGTCTAGGAGTTGACCCTTGTGGAATTGGTTGACTCAACATTGTCTAGGAGTTGACCCATGTGGAATTGGTTGACTCACCAGTGTCTAGGAGTTGACTCTTGTGGAATTGGTTGACTCACCAGTGTCTATGAGTTGACCCTTGTGGAATTGGTTGACTCACCAGTGTCAAAAGCCTTTGTAGCCTTCACCCATATCAGATGTTTCTGGCTCATCATAGTAAGTGATTATCATGGCTTGACCCAGTTAAGTAAATATATTGCGACAACTGCACTCATACCTTTGCAATTAGCCAGTGTGAACAATCGCAGACTGCACCCGGCATTTATTACAACGTAGCTATTACATTACAAATACTGTATAGTTATATACAATGTACACTAATCTGGAGAAAAATGCTGACCCCTCATATATAATGCATCACATATACCTACTATATTATTTTTATATAATAATGAGCCAAGCAAGCCACCCAACCTAAGGGCATACGGGATGAGCAACAACACTCTAAGGCCTAAGGCTCTATTTGTTGTGATTTCTAACCGGATGTTATTAAATTCCACAAAACATTCGCTTTCATTTGACTTGTCTGTAGGCTCTGACGTCAACGGTTAGAATGACCTTCTCCACAGACTACATTCACGCACCTGTCCTTGCACACTTTTCTTTGAATCACCGAGAGAAAAAGTGTGAAACAAGACACTCTAATTATGAGCAAAATAGAAAACATCCTTCAAACCACACAGAGAAACAAAGCCTTGTCCAATGGAATCTCGATGGTGACCATAAATCCTGCACATATTTCTTGTCAACCTGCATCACTCGAAACTCTGTGTTGTAATTTTTCCGTCAGCAACTAGACGGTTAATTTCATGAAAGGGAAAGTTCACAATCTATAAATGGAAAAATGTCAAGCTTATATAGTTTACTTTAGTAAACCAGATTTTTTATGGTAAGACATATATTTAATTAAAAAAAACACCAATAAAATTGGTTAGGTAGGCATTGGATAATTTTCCTACTTCGTCTAAAATTGGTAAGAGAGAACAAATCAAGAGAACACCGAGTTGTCAATAAAACCGTAATTAAACCTTCAAATCGAATAAACTAGGGCATTAAGTAGTGAGCCATCCTTCTTGGTTGTAATAACAACAAAAAGTCTGGGAGCGAATATAGAAACTTTAATATTGTTCTCGCTCATATTTCTTGAATTTCAAATATATTGAAGTTGTTTCAGAGAATTGTTTTCAGTGCAATCGCCATCTGTATCTGTATCCTTTATATCCCTCCTACGTAGGAGAACCTCCAGAGTGTGAAGTAGTCGCTTATTTACACAACCTAGATAATTTGAGAGAGCAACTGGTTAAGACCACGCAACGTGCGAAAATGTACACAGAGAGTTTATGGCATGGTCCAAGGACTAGCTATATACAGTTAATAAGCACTATATACACAACATTAGCAGCATCCAAACAAGCATAATTAAGGCACCAGGCGGAAATGTCTCTTAACACCGAACCACAAATCACACACAATTAATATGTTAAAATGTCCTCATAGTATTTAGCGAAGTAAATTGAACTGTTTGATGTGCAACGGATGACAGAGGCTCCTGGCATGAAAGTTCACACGGTCGCGTGCCCCTATCATCATTACGCGTATCGACATCGATCACACGGCTGCAGCTGTCTATCATAATCTGCACCATGTCGAGTGCTTCAGGCCTAATGCCTCGATGAGCTTTTAATAGCTGAATTGCTTTTGCTATTCGTACAAGAGAACGATTCCTAACTTCTTGTAGGGATTCCCACTTGAGTAAGAAATGCTACTTCGTTTCATCCTCCTTTTCACATAATATACAGGTAGCCTTAACCTTGTTCTGGTTGAATGTACATCGGTTTGTTTGTAGAACATAGGTGCCTGTTGCCAGCAGTAGTCACGTTTGTAGCCTAGTGACATCTCTTGGGTTCCCAGGAACTGTAGCCGAGATCCAGATATGAACGCCTCCACATTTAGATGGCGCAGGCTCCGATAAGCGCTAGCTTTCTCGATAATGGCATCCTTCCAATGAGAGTCAATAGCCTTCCTCACACGCCATCTTCCAGCGTACACATATAGAGGATCTTGTAGGTTGTGCATTCTAGTAATCCTTCTTAGTTCCTGAAACCAACTGTTAGAGGATTCATCCTTGAGGAGAAGCTGTCTATAAGCAATTTTCCTTTCCAGGCTAGTTTTCGGAAGCCGAGCCATCGCTCCGTAGTGAATTGGGACTCTGATGCAGTAGAGCTTCCACGGGGAGAATCCCTGTCAAAACATATATGGCTGCATCCGCCGTAGTTACCGGGAGAGACAGGATCTGCTCAAGGATATTCTTCTGGAAGATTTCAAGTCTCTTCAATTGTTGTCCTTTTGGGAGACAGATTTCCAGCCCATAGAGGAGAATGGGGAGCACATAAACCAGTTGCAGTGATGCTATCTGGTCTAGTCCATTCTCACCATGTAGCCCTGGCCTCATCAGACTGTATATCCTATGCCTGGCTTTTTGTATATTGGTTTCGACAGTGGCAGCAGCGGTAGATTTAACATCCTGCTGGATCCCCAGATATGTAGTCCTGGATATGTTGATGGGATCTGGGCCGATTCTGAACGTCGGGGTACGTAACTGACTACGCAAACGACTGGATAATGGAACCATCAGCACAGTGCTCTTTTCTGGTTGTAGTATATATATCTCCCTAAAACTGTAATCTACCGCAACAACCAGTAGAGTCTGTAAGAAGCTTGGTCCGTGAGCAAGTATGGTAACATCGTCAGCGCAAGTCGGTGCACTGCAGTCGTTGGTACCACTCTTGATGCCTAGTCCTGTGCTCTGTATACGGTTGAGAAGGTTGTTCACCTAGACTTTGTAGAGTTCAGTACTTAGCAGTCCTCCCTGCTTTACTCCTAGCAAAATCTGGAAGCTGTCAGATAACTGGCCATCCCATTTTACACAGCTAGTCGTCCTAAAGTGGAGATCCTGTATTACCTTCCATGATTTGCCGTCGACTCCAGCTAGAAATAGCTTTCTGAGGAGACTGTTATGGTTTACCACATCGAAGGCTGATTTGGCATCTAGATAAGCGGCATAGACGTCTTTCTTACAGTCTCTGGCGTCTCGTAGCACTTCTTCTAGTAAAGAGACAACCATTAGAGGTGATACTTGCTCTGTGAAGCCTCTCTGGAGATGATTTTGTATCTCTGCTACGAGCGGTCTTTTTTTTTATTCATTTTCAAATTTTTTACATGACATGATACAACACATATAGTACATGATTGTTGGTTTAGCTCTTAAAGCTGAAGAGTTGTTGCTAATAGTTTCTTTTTACGAGCGGTCTTATGAAGGTTAATAATAAGGCCTCAAGGACTTTGGTTATCACTGGCGTCACAGTGATCCCACGGTAGTTTTTCGCTCAAATTTACTCCCCTTGTTCTTGAAAACCGAAACTATAGTACCTTTCTTCAACGCAGGAGGGACGAATCAGCCTTCATGATGGAGTTGACGATCTAAGTCACTACATCCAGTACCCGTTCACCAGCGTATTGTATTATTTAGGGAAAGAATGGCCTTTGTAACTTCCTCTCTGGAAAATGTAACGTCTGCTGTATTGCTACGACAGATATCGAAGATGTTATCCACATCTGTTTAGACTAGCTCTGATGTTTTTCATCAAAGAGTGGAATGTCGGTTGGTCGTGCTAACGAGCCAAAATGTTGATTCCAACCTATATATGGTACTTCCTGCCCGTTGTAAGTATGATCACCCACCTTAAGCTCAGATATGCATCCTTTCAGTTTCCCTCGATGCTTGTCTATAAGCTTGTACAAACGCCCTGGATCATTTAATCTAGCTTCCATGATCTCCTCTCGGTCACGCAGGAGTTTCTGGGCAGACGCGATCCTAATATGTTTCCTCAGCTCCTGTTTCGCAAGCTTCCTGGGTATAAGCAAGAGGATGGTTGGATCACTTGGCCGACCGTTGATTTCCATTCCCAGTGGCATCTACGTGAGTTACGTATAGAGGATGCAATGTTCTTATTCCACACTGTGAGATGATTTGTCTTACGTCTATGACTTGGAGCACCAATATTGGAGGCTTTAGCAGCTTTGCTTAGGAGCTCATTCATATCATGTACCGCCTTTTCAATGACGACTTTGCTTCCAGAGTCGATTGTACCTTCAGTGTTTCTTCTGAGACTAGTGCTTTGTAGTAGTCAGTATCAATCTTTTTCCATAGCGTTTTTCTGTTCCGTAAGGGAACTGATGATTTGACGTGACAAGGAATTGTTCCTTTCACCGTTATGATAACAGGGTAATGATCTGAAGTATTGGAAGAAAGGTAATTAATATCACGTATATGATCTAGGGGTAGAGCTAGCCTGCTGAAGAAAATAGTCTATGGCCGTGCAATCCCTCCCATTGGAATGGACAAAGGTTTTTCAAGCTGCCGTAATGGATAGGGAGTGTTCATCAACAAAGCTATATAGAGAAGCTATTCTCTTGCCCGTGTTCAATTCATGGAAGTGCTCGTTAAAGTCGCCGCCTATGATTGTCGTGTGCGTGGCCTGAAATTTGTTGCTAATTTCTTGTAGTTGCTCCAGCACTTCAGTGAAGCTGTCTATCACATCACTCTTCCCTTTAGAAGGCATGTAGACAGAGGTTACAAGAAATTTCGTGCATCTGGTAGAGATTTCGGTACACTGTATGCGGTTACCACCGTCTTCAACAGGGCGCACCTTGTGGTCTATACTTTTATCCCACAGTATGGCGACTCCACCATATCCCCTGGGTATCTGGGCTGGCGATATCGGGTTGTCGGTTTCTACCGCCTTACCTACTCCTCTCAGTTCATCAATGACTACATCGTACAACCAATGTTCCTGTAGGAGAATAACAGCTGGTTTTTTTCTCGTTCATACATATTGCTGAAGTGCATATGTTCTTGCAGTTTTATGTTACAAATTTGAAGGATTATTGGTTAACGGCGGTATCGTTACAGTTTATATTTGGAATATGTGGTATGGGGCCTACACGTGGGAGATATTGGAGTTGAGAAGTGTGTGAGTTTCCAGATGTATGGCTCATCGGAGGCACGACCACTTGCGGAGGTTTTACGAATATAGTAGGGTGACAGGGTTGTTGATTCATGGAAGAAAATATTTGCTGTTGCTGTTAAGTCTTTATCCTTGAGTTTTGGTGAGGGAGCTGATGTGTCTGCATATGAGGCTGATGTGGTTGTGGAAAGGACTGATGTGAGATGAGTGTAGAAGCATTCATCTGCTGGTGGTATCTAGTGGCAGCAGGGATCGCAGAATGTTGAATTTGTGATGGCTCTAGCTTGGTTTGCATTTGTGGAGAGGGAGTTTCTGTGTTGTATTGTACATTCCCATATCCATTTTGGAAGCCATGTTTTTGATGGGGAAGTTTGGGCTGACTGGGGACCCTGTGTACAGGATGAGTTTGTCCCGGAGTGCGGTTTGCGGATGACTAATCACACTGGGAAACATTCCACCTATGATTGCCCATTCTAGCATTACTAGTGTCAGAGTGTGCAGTATCTGCATATCGAGTATTTAACTGATCTGATCCTGATCCATCCAACCGATAGCGCTCAATAACACCGATCTCCTGGTCGACCTTTGTGAGGGTTAAGTTTGATATCCTTTCATGGATACTGTCCAGGAGCCCTGAACTGCTACTATGTCCAGCCCTTGCGGGTGCATTACATTGTTGGTATCACCCATATCATCATGCAATGCTAGTTTACGACGAAGGATTCTGTTGGACTTGTCAAGTTCCTCAGCTCAGCTATATAAGATCTGAGTTGTGTAATATCCTTTTTAGTCTTGTGCACAGTAGTTACCGACTCAGGCTGCAAACTTATCTCGTTGAGCTGCTGGTCCCCAGTTCCCGCACAATCTGTGATTATGTTGTATTGGGAAGTTACACTATCCAGATAATGAGCTGGGGTCTCTACTTCTGAGCCGGAACTTAAGTGTGAGATATTTATGTCCACTTGCATGAGGTTAGTCTCATCCCTATGCTCATCACTGGCTTTACAAACTAAACAAATAGCTGTACTTCACTCGGTTGAGCTCTCCATACAAGTAGGATGACAGTGCTGCTTACATAGGTCACATACATCAAGGTCAATACATGCAACCTCATCACAAACATGGCAATTAATCGATTCAGCCCTACAATCAAAATCATCCTCGAGAATACCACAGGGTAATAGTTGAGACAAAACGTCCTTATCCATTCTACGTTTAGCTATATAACGTTTTGAATCGTCTCTTTCTTTACTAATAACATCCCTTATTACATTAACACAGTTATCTTGTGTTTGTAGCATCTCCTTGCGCTCACGCTCTAGCTTGGAGTTATCAACTTGCAGCTGCTGAACCTGGAGTCGCAGTGATGTATTTATTTCCTTCATATCATCTATCTGTTCATCTTTCGACTGAACGTATGTACAGAGTGATTGGATTTTAGACTGAAAACCGTTTATACACCACTGGATCCGCACGGATGCTGCAGTCTTCATTTTGGCAGAGGTAGCCGTATATCGATTCGGATTCCGATGTGGATTCGGGTGCGGCTTCGGATGCTGGGGTAATTTTGCTATATCATATAATATGAGGGGCCACATGAGTCTTGACAACAATCCATGTTGAAATAGCCATGCCTTAAATTTGCTAGGGAGATTTGTCTTATCTATTTGCTTCAGACCTTCTTGGAGTTGGTTCGTGATGCGGCTTACGCTGCTTGCGTCATTCGGGCTGGCATCACACCATTTGCCCAGGCACTTTATAGCATTGTCTTCTACGGATGGTATGTCTTCTCCCTGCTCCTGGAGGTTAAATCTTTGTGTGACCTTCCCCGTCTAAATAACCAGTCTGCTCGACTTCTTTGGATTGTTTGGACTTCATTCTTGCTCATTTCACTGTCTCATCCAACGCTGAAAGAACCCAACGAGCTTGCACATGTGTCGCTGTAGTTATGGTCAGGTCATCCATGAAACCTCTGTATGAAGGAAATTATAACCCTGAGGCTGTTTCTAGTCCTGTGGTTCCCTCTATGCTGCGTTGATTATCAAGTTCATCTCATCACAAATAACACAACTGAAATAGCACAGCCTGTTACTATTCCCTTCTCGAGTTTCTGCCATAGTGTTGACCTTTCACCCACAGCAAACCGCAGTTGAATGTCACTGAAGTACACATTGGTGATTCCTTGAATATGGTCTCGGATGTGGTGGTGCTTTAGTGCGGTCTCGATAAACTTGCGTGGCATGGAACCATAAGCGTTGGCGAGGTCTAACCAGACGACTGTGAGGTCGTTGTGGTTTACATTAGCTTAATTCTCTGATAATCTGATTAAAGGCACCTGTGTGTTCCATGAATCCCGAGAAACCTGGTACTCCTCCTTTCTGCACTTGTGTGTACTGGTTTGGTGTCAGTTAAGTTGTCATTCGTTTGGCCAGCACAGCAAAGAATATTTTCCCTTCCACGTTTAGTAAAGAGACGGTTCTGAATTATGCAATGTTGTTTGAACATTTTTGCTTCGGTGTAAATATTCTCTCTGCCTGTTGCCAACAATATGGTACTTTGCACGTGGTCAGGCAGGTGACCTTATACCTTTCCACGTCCGTTCGGGGAGGCGAACCCCGGCCGTCTCAATAAAAGGCGGATGCGCTATCCTATGCGATGCGACACTATAACGTTTTTTCCTCTCCTGACAATCATAGAAATCAAACTACGGCACACTTATTTTATTAAATATTAATATACAGGGAATAGTTTAGCGATGGTACAATTTATAGAAATAACGCTACTGCATATTGATAGTAAAACCACGATAAAACAGAATGTTACATGTCGGAATATCATAAAGGAATTACAGCAAATTAAGGTAAAGTTCCCAATGCTAAGATACAGTTTTTGATACAGGGATCATTAAGTGACAAATATCAAAGATATTATAAAAAAAAGGTTAATGACTCAGAGGAGCAGGTTTTATAAAACAAGGGGGATGCTGACAAACTCCGTATTACATGGATACAAATTCCACTTTTCTTGTGTGTGACGGTGGCTCCATTCTGTAACATTCGATCGCGTCACCACTAGAGCAGTGTGCCAATGCGCGTCCATAAACTCCACGGTAAGTTAGTGAAAACAGTTCAAATGATTTCTTATTTTCACTATTAAGAAGTTTTAAATTTTGTATCGAAAGAAGAAAAAATGGTGTCGTTTACCTTTTGTTTTCTAAATATACTCATTTATCGATGTAGATTCGCTGGAACTATATTATCCTAACAACCAAAGCTACCGTAGTTACCAACTCTGTCTGCTTTTCCTTCGCACATTATTTATATACTATTTAAAGAGTTGACTTTCATTTTAACGGCGTATGAAGTAACGCGCTTCGTAGAATATGTCCTTTGCAAACTACGTTTACACTATATTATACACCGTAAAAATTAAGGTCATCTTTAAAAACCGACGATTTTTGCATTTTCGTGAAGATGGGACGAAAAGCAAATTTGGCACTTAACAGCCACCGTACACACGTAGGTCAGTGCAAATGGTTTCATTCTTATCGCCTTATCACCTTTACTCGATCTACTTTGACGCTTCCCTTATTTTCCCCTATACTCTCTAAACCAAAGTTACACGATGGCGCTACTTACTGTTCTGATCTTCACACTTTGCGTGGATTCGTCATGGGGATTTCTGTTTAAAGATTCTGCAGGTAGGATTATAGTATGTTTATCAGACGTGGCATTAGTTATCCTTCACCAAAAAGCTGATATAGGGTCGAAATCAGTCGGATCTGCATAGGCCAAATATCATGGCCAATTATCGGATTTTTTTTAAGCAAAGCAAGATGTCTTCGTCACAGGTAAGTTATCTTATTTAGAGAAATCTTACAATTCATTGACTATATCTTACATTTGTAAAGGTATTAATATGAAAAAATGAATCAGTGTCAATAAAAAGAAAACTACTACAGTGTCAGTTCAACAATAAATTTGCAACACTTGAAATGGATATAAAAGGCTGGTGAAGGCACAAAACAAGAGATGTATTTTAGACCCATGTATACTGTATATATAAAAAACCGGAAGTGAAACTAGGTCATCAAGAGGCATACGCTTCTGGCACCACTTGTGGTGCCCGTCATAGTGAAATTTGCGAGTTTATCGTTTCAATTTTTTCTCTGTTCATATGTCACTTTTTCTGCGATCGTGAACAAAAAACACTTTTGAATTTAATCTCTTCTTCGGAAAAATCTAGAGTTCTCCACCTATCTATTGCTGATCTTCTATTCATTAAATTTATAAGCAATTTATCGGTCAACACTTCAAGTTCTAAAACTGATTTGTATACTGACGATATTCCGTACATGTAGCAAACCTGTCAGAAATTAAAAGCCAATTTACACATAACGTATTTTTTCGGACCGTTACTCGACACGTTTCCATACATATGGCGCTATATATCTAACCTTGTGTTTTTGTTTTCCATATTTGTTTAAACTCTTATTTCTATTAATAATGTCATAATGAAAATGAAATTAAATACGCATTATTGTTATAAATTTGTGCTTAGACTTTGATGCTCCGTTTGATTGTTTCCTTTCACACAAGTTTTTGCAACTTATTGCTAGTGCTGCGTTTCTCATTTTTCTTTCCTCGAATTGTTCCGGAATTTCTTTACGGACAACTTAAATGATACTGATCGTACTTCACATGAGTATCGACATGAATGTGCAGATGTGCATTTTAATTTATTTTTTCAATCGGACATCAAAACAATTCACTGTGGACTTTGACATGCAGTTAGGAATTGGAAATGGGTGTGTGCCAAGGTCACGCCATTGGTCCCCCTCTATTTTATTGTATTTAAAACGTTGTTGTTTTAATGCAAACATCAAACATGAACACTGCATCTTTTTCATTGGTCAACATTTTATTATTGATGAATTTTGCCCAAAGTATTTATTATACTTTCTAGTTTAGTTTATAGTTTGGAGGATTTTTCCATGGTCCCCGTCAATATAGTTGTTTAAAATCCTACACTTTATATTTGTTACGAAACATTTGGACCGAACATGATTTTAGCTTGTTACCTTAGTAATTGGGCGAGGGTCAACAAAAAAGTATGGATACTACACATTTAAACATATCAACCACGTTTAATTAAAATTGTCGAGTTTCACAAATCAAAACTCTAATGCGATTATCACAAGATTACATTTTAATGTCAAAAACAGATTTGGATTTCATGAACGGGACTTTAATTGGCACAGTCCAGGACAGCAGAGTGGTAAAAACGTCAGGTTGTGCAGCAAGTCGTAAACATCCGGGTATTTTATATATACACAACGACCACCATCATGCAGGCGCCACTATTTTTGCAATAAACGCCACTACAGCCCAAGTGGTCGGGAGCATTACGTTGACTAATGCGGTTAATTCGGATTGGGAAGACATCGCTGTCGGTCCTTGTCCAACCCGCGAGGGAGTGAGCTGCGTATTCATAGGTGACATCGGGACCGACAAAGGACACCCAGCAGCGGATAATATATATCTAATTGCGGAGCCAGATATGGTTACAGGACAACACAACGTTCCGTACGAGAAAATACTTAAGTACAGGTACATTTCTAAATTATTGGTCAGGTAAAGTTTTCATGAAATTAATTCTTATTGAACAAATATGTACCTCACTGATATAATGGTTGTCTGGTAAACGATTGAAAACAACGGGGGAAATACACATATAAAACGGATATGAGCGACATTAATAATTCTGGTGTCAAAGTGCTTTGTCACTACCCTTGTTCGTGCTTTTAAGTCATGACACGCCTTTGATGTGACCTAAATTGACATGGCGGGTGTTGTTGTTTATGAACAAAACGGTTACACTTTCTTAGTCCTTTCTTAGTCCACGAGGTTTGCTGTAAGCTCGATGGTCATAGTTAACTCTTTTGTGAAGTGACATGGTTCAGGATATATACACTTTACTAATAATTTAATTAGAAATTAAACCGCATTCATCTAAATGTATCTAATATAACAACTATTTCGGTGAATATATAGACCTGGTAATGTGAATTAACTTCATTCGGTTAATATCCCTTTCTCAGGTTTATATTACCACATATTCACCTCAATAAAAGTCCGTTATTGTTGATTGTTACGGTTGTGGCAATCTACCTCTGTCTTTTTTTCGACAAGTATGGACATTAGCATATATGAGTGTTCATTTTAACAGTTTCAGCGAACTTGGATCTGACGCTCTCATGGTGGACCCTAAGGGCGATCTTTACATGATCGCTATACAACGAGGAGGAAATGGTGGATACTATCATATCCCTAAAAACGCTTGGAATTCAAACAGCAGAGTTCCCCTTACAGTAAGCGGTCATATGACCCTAAACACTGGTCACGAAAAAGATCCGGTTGCCGGTGACATTTCACCGGATGGAATTGCAATGCTTGTGAAAACACAACATAGCATGCTGTTGTGGAGATTTGATGCCAACGACTTTACGGGTATGTTCCAACGGCAACCTATGAGTGTTCCGTACATCTACGTTTGGCAAGATGAGGCTGTATGCTGGAATCACGATGGTACTGGTTACTACACTATACCCGAGGGCACTAACCCTCCACTACATTTCTATCCAAGCAGTGGTATCAACTCCTATTAAAGGGACAATCGCATGACGATCGTTGGAATACAATACGTTTTATTGAACATACGAATACAGTTGCAAAAGATAACATTTAAACAAAAAAGTCAATATATTCAGCTTTCTAGTCAAATGTTGATTTTGATATTGCCTTCAGTAAAATGTAAACAAAATGTTTGCATGCGTTTTGTATACCCTCAATAAATAAACAGTATGTCGTATATAAATTGACCAAAATTTTCACGTTTACGGAAAGTGCCGACGGTTCCCGATTGATCCCAGGGGTGCAGAGGACATCAGAAAGCGTGACTTCCTGATATTTCGAGTATGTTGAATGGGGGCTATAATTTCATTCTAGAACTTACATACCATTTATTAGGAATGAATGTACCTGTAAATTAATAAATCAGGCAATCGTTTGCTTTAGTTTACACTTACTTACAGGGACCGAGTAGTTATATTCATTGACAGCTTGTCTGTTCCTCCTTGATTTCCGGTAGACTTCACTAATGACTTCAGTAAGACATGTATCCAGACTTCATGTCTGTTTCTTCAACTCTTAACACTACATGACATTTTACAATAACTTTATATTTGTAAACAAACAATGTTTAAAAAAATATATTTTGCGAGCGTTCGAAAGAGAGACAATTCTGGCAAAGTCGCGATACGATTTTGACAGCTGCCATCACTGAATATACACACCGTTGCTAAGTAAAAATGTCCGTAGCTGTATTTAAACAGCACCACTAAGCATTTGCTTCAGAGAAAGAAAAAAACCAGATACAGTATTTGAAAGTAATGAGGCGCATCTCCAAAAATCAGAAAAATATTTTAAAATTGCATAAGTAAAGTAATAATTAAATACAAAGTAAATTTAATTCCATTTATAGTGTGGATTTGCATATGTTATGTAGAACTATTTTTATAGGTGGAAGGACTTCTTGCTTTTGCCTCTGCATCTATTAATTAAAACATACCGTGACCGGTTTACTGCTTTACAGGCAAGAACACATGTCACGTGACAGGCGATAGCGTCACTTGAACAAATTTTGTCAGAGGCCAAAGGTAAGAAGTTTCGATCATTTTTTATCCCGCCTCCATCCCCTCATCTCCACCAAGCATTGGGGATATTTAAATATACTCATATTTAATCTTCGGAGAGTCATTTATCATGATTGGATTTTGTTTACTTACTTGATGTATGCAAGGGCAAGGCGGTTTTTGCCCCCCTCCTGCGATAGTCATAGAATCACTATTGGATATTGCACAATGACTACATGTATTTTAGGTCAGTGTGTAGTGACATGTAGTGTATACATGTTTGTTCTTTATGTCGTTTTGTGAATAAACGGCCTATTTCATATCACACTGGTATTACTGGTTGTCATTTGCTTTTTGTATAATGAGTATGGCTTGCTGTGTGGCTATAGTAAAGAATCGCACACTATAAACGTTTTTGTGGTAAAACCCATACTTTTTAGCATATAGCAGTGTGTAATTAGGGACGGAATTAAATATATATAAATATGTGGAAGGAAGCTGTTAAGCGAAGAAAAGTCGCTGTCAATTTTCAAATTATTTCTAGGGATGACCACGGAGTATCAATACAATATATATCCTTATTAGAGAATAAAGTTTACACAAGCTTCACCTTTAATTTCAACCCCCTGATAAGTCATTTTTAAGGACACAAATAAAATATCGGAATTTGAAATATTGAATTTGTACTTAGTTATTGAAATAGTACTCGGCGACGTTAATTTAGTCAATGAAAAGGCATTAAGTCTGATATATTATTGAAAATAGTGCTCCGGCACTATGACATGTCAGTCAACTTAATGTAACGAAATAATATATCATCTTAAGTTCGTTTATATATATAAGTCTTACGGAGCATAATTTCTCTTGTACTAGCTGTAGAGAGGCATACCGGTCTCAAATTAAGATGGGTGATTGGAACCGACCATGTGAATTCAGCTAGGTCATACTAAAACTCACCGTTTATTTATTTAAGCAGATGGTGAAAAATAAAACGAAGGTAAAGTTACCTTAGATACTGCCATATCATAACGTTCTGTTGATGAAAACGAAAAGTGCTATGACATTTGTAAAATGTCTAGCTTTTTCATAACAACACTAAATGTTACGAAAGTTCATCTCGGTCACGAGAACATTGGTTTCAACATTTATACAACGGTAAAATTGTGAGCGGAACATCTTATTATGATTTTTGAGGTTTCACAAAGCCACAATCCTTTTAATTTGTATTCGATATAATTCCCTACAACTAGTAAAGGAGAAGCTAAGCTCAGAATAACCTATAAATGAACTTTCGATAATATGTCATTTCGTAGCATTCAGCTGGGTCGTAAAAGTGACTGACATAATAAAATGCCGGTAAACTACAATGTATTTTCATGACGCCATCGACCTTACAGGCTAAGATAACGGCAATATGTACTGATTTCATGACTAAACTACAAGTCTAATATGCCAAAACTACGTGTCTGATTTTTATGTGTAATTACGGTCTTTGAATATGATTTAGTAGGGGGTTAACAGTTTGGGTGATTATAACCATACATACATTTTGTACATTCTGCACAGTTAGTAAACTGTTAATTACATTTTACCTCTGATTGACTATTCCATACATTTTGTAACGGTCACCTTATCCTCTTTTTATCAGTCATATATAACATATAACCACTTGATTCTAATCTGATCAATAGAAACTGATTGAAAATCTGAAAATTTTGAATTATTTTTGGTAAGAGTTATCCCTCTTGGAATTAAGTCTAAATACTTACCTAAAACGGAAAGTGCCGATGGTTCACCAAGTCAAATCGAACAGAATTAATTGTGAGAGCTGCCAGCATTTCATCAAACTTATGCAGTATTATATTTATTGTAATTCATACGAAACATACTGATTTCAGCATCAAGTTTTTAACGCCTAACACACTTATGCACAAATTATTTATCTTACAGCACGTTAAGCGTTCCAATTTCCAATATATATATTTTCATTATATAACATTATTTTATTAAAATGCTATCTGCATTCATACAGTTCTATTTAGGGATACACTTTGGGGCTCTAAGCCCAATCCTAGTTCGAAATGTAAAATTGATGTAAATTTCAGGAGGAGGAAATCTCATTGTATCCGTCAATGGACAGGACTTTCAGTTTGTTTCTTTGAGTTTACCGGCACTTCGACTACTATGGTCAGTAAGGGTCAGTTTTTTTTAGTATGGGGCAACCATTTGATAAATCAAACTAAAATCATATATAAGAGACCGCGGAAAGGAGGTTGTCCTGTCTCGGCTCCGTACTGTTCATACCAATCTCACTCATACTTATCTGATAAATAGGGGAGATGTAACAAAATAAACTCTACCAGAAAAATCATTGACAAAGTAAAATTAAACGTTAGAAGATAATTTACCATCTGTGGCTCTGGGTAGGTGTTTTGGAGAGAATGTCGCGTTGCCGACCGATATGAAAGTTTCACGTACACACTAGTATAGAGTTAGCACCTGTTGTCCGGATACGATTGGGATAATTCGTAAAGATAAACTATCGCTTAGGGGCCATATATGTTGTAACATCGACCAACATATTGGAAGGCACTGCAGAATGTTGGGAGGATAGATAGAATGGTAACGGTCAACTGTATACGTGTACATATTCAATACATAGCAGTTTGCCATAAGATAGTCCGAATTATTCTGACGTTTTATCGACTTTTTTTTATATCGGTTTGTGGTCGATTAACGTCAGAACTCCGGCCCTCTATAATAGCGGGAAATAAGCGACCCGCGCCCGGAGCGCACTTCAAACTGATATTTTAGAAACAAATCGTCACTTTCACACACATATCGCACATGGATCGAATGATCTATTCTTTATGCACAAGATGAACATACATTACATGCCTCAAACAACCAATACAATCACTAAAAACATATTTTTTTCCAACTTAATCTTTTACTCTAGTTTTTTGATAGCCCCGCCTTTTAATGCCACGTGACTAAAATCTCGCCGGCCTACGTCATAACGTTGGGAAATACCTTCGGTAACGCGAGATCTCGTCAAGTCATGTGACATATTGCTTGTCCTAATTTCCATTGAAAACATGGGTTGGTATAGAAAACGTTGGGAAATACTGTTGGTAATGATCTTTGAAACATGTTATTGATAACACCTAGTGCATGAAGAATAGATCTTTCGATCCATGTGCGACATGTGTGTGAAAGTGACGATTTGTTTCTAAAATATCAGTTTGAAGTGCGCCCTGGGCGCGGGTCGCATATTTCCCGCATATTATAGAGGGCCGGAGTTCTGACGTTAATCGACGACAAACCGATATAAAAAAAGTCGATAAAACGTCAGAATAATTCGGACTAGCCATAAGAGAACGGCACGGAGAGCGGAACGGAACGTCACAGAACAGCGCGCGACTCTGGTATATCAGTTATGACAGACCAGAAAGGGCAGTCTTACTATTTAGGCGAGCAGGGTGTCCACATCATAGAAAGATAGTTTTGATAGAGATATTGAAGACACAACGTGAAGTTACAAGACTATTTAGTTGTAGAAGTGTGATATTGTTACCACCTGTACACATGATTTAATGACTATAAGACTCTTTCATATGTACCGGAGGTGGATAGAGAATTCCTCCCGATGGGATCATAAATTGGGGTAAAACCCGATGCTTTAACGAGGGTTTTACCCCAATTATGATCTCCGAGGGAGGAATTCTCTATCCACCTATCGTTACATAAGAAAGAGTATATATCTCTTCATATCTACCATTAAAAAACAAATACTTCACCTCTCAGTGCACACAGGCCGTCGCCATCTTACAGCTTTTAAATACTTTCTCCGTGGTTTAAAAACAAAAATAGCAGTAGAAATGAATTTTCCATACCCTCAAACCCCAACGCTGTTGTAGGCATAAAAACAACTCATTTCCATGATAATTCTATGGTTTAGTTGTTATTATACTTTCTATTTTCCAAAGGCATTCTCTAAACGCCATCTTTGAACCTCATCGCTACTGACTGTACACCTCAGTTAGTGCGCAGAGAAATAAAGTTCCTAGTTAAAAATAGAAAAACAAATTATGTTTTTGTTGTCAAATTTTTAATTTATGACTGAACATGTAATTAATTGATACATGTCCACCGGAGTTGCTCCCCTTAGTTTTTGTATTTCTACGCGACGTGATTAGCCCATGTAAGATAGACTCAGCAAGCATGGCTATCTTACATGGCCAGTGTTATCTTACATGACTGGATATGAGAGAAATTGTTACGGCTGCTGTGTTACAGTAGCTACCAACATCCCTCACATGTGACTCCGACCACAGGTAAGAAAGTTAGGTGGGGTCGACTTTTCGATATCGAGAGCTTTCCGTCCTTCTCCTATATATGATCATTGGGGGTGTCATTCCGAAAGTTGATATAAACCCCTAAAACATGTAAAAAATATTTTGAACACATTAGTTTAGGTCCAAATATAGCTGAAACAAATTATCAGGTCCCTGTGACCCCGACTGGACAGACAAGGTTTAAGTTTTGATTGTACTTTAACTTTCGGTAAAGATTTACATATATATATTCAGCAAAAATTGCGATAGTTTATGGCACCCAAGAACACAGAATGCTCATTTAATTAACCCTGTACCATATATTTCAATACTCATACCATATACACGTATATACTTCTCTGTTTATCACAATAGCTGGTGCATGGCTCGGTTATTGTATGAATCGAACCCCAGCTAAGACTCGAACTCAAAGGGGGCTATGGTCCGTAATTTAATCAAGTATTTATACAGCACGACTTCTAGACTTGTACCTAATAATAACATAGCTAGTCTTTAAATCGAGTCAAACATAACTTTTCTTCAAAAAGGTTATGATTCTTAAATGTATTCACGGTGAAGTAACAACCACGGCTTCATTTCCTTGGCGTATTTTTGTATCGTATGCGGCTGGTGACCTGTCTTGAGATAATCTAGATAATCGCTCATTGAGGGGGCTAATGATAAAAACGGTTACACAAACTAAAAGGAAGCAGAAAATCTTTATAATGAACTGCATTTAGACATGGCGCATAGTTCGTTATAGCCAATAAATCTTCATAAAATGTTATGCTACATTAGACAATATCATACCAAAAGATGTTACTTCGTTATGACCATGATTTCGCAAAACGTGTTCGAAGTCCTCGGGACCAATACAAAATATTCGACTTATCCTAAGTTCGACTCTACCGAGTTGTATAATGTCGAATGACCCGAGCTGTATTCCATTGTTAAGTTTCTGTACATATGTATGTATCTTATCACGTAAGCCTTGTGCTGCACGGTGTCTGATGAACTGTGATGGCGCCAGATCAGATGTGGACCTCATCTGACTTCATACAAGTACACGTACCATTATGCCTTCTTGGTTCGCAACTACAGTGATTCATATGGTCTACTCGTCTGTGTAGAGGTAGACTTACCGCTTGAGTACTGTTGTTGTGACGACAATTAGCCGGCGAACCTTAAATGTAAACATTGTTTGTTTATCACAGGCTGTAGGACGAACCAGATGCCTGTTGAATTCGCAGATTATTGACTATTGTGTAACCTCCTATAGTTTTATTTGTTAAAATATCTTTTACGGATGAATTGCCCTAGTAGGTAACGCTGTATCGCTCCATGGAGGGGTGCGAAATTCGACATAAAACCAGTCATTGTCATGTTACGCTAGGTGTTGTAAATATAATACAGTAGCATTTTTTAAACTCTATCTGATATATGTTGAAGTCTAAAAAACAACTTTGCAGTAAATCTATTGTAGCGTTTTGTTCTAGAAACACGCAACGGATACATGTCCTTTAACAAGACTGATTATTTTTATTTGACTGAATGGAAACCATGATTCCACAATAAACATTTGTTCCAACGGCCTTCAAAGTGCAATACACTGGGGGTGATAGAACGTTTATCAATGCAAGTCGTTGGATCTGCTTCTATAGTTTTTTAAGCCGTTATGTGTCATTTTTTGCTGTTAAGAATCATAAAGAAAAAAGAAATAATTATAGTAACTTCTGAAATAAATTTAATAAATATGCACAAACAAAAAAACAAACACAATACACTGTCTGAAACAACAATAAGAAATTTAAAGATACATATACGTGTATTAACATATTCGTGTAGACTCGCGTGACAATCTAAACAGGCCACTAGATAGCTTTGTAGATGTATATAAGTATGTAAATTGAAATACTGATTTATTTACAGTTTCTTTTTTTGAATGTATATAATAATAAATAATTGCTATCATTTGGCCATGTACGACCCTATTTCGTTTCTGCGCCTTTAAGAAAAAACTCAAATACAAAGGATCGATCATAAATTCAAATCAATATTACAAGTGGTCAATCGCCAAGAATAAGATCAAGATTTGGTTGTTAGGAAAGACAAAATTAGGAGAGAAAAGGAAAAAGGAGTCGTATCTACGTTAAGTGACTTCGAGTATATAATACATACATGCATTCCCTTTTTTCATAATTTATCACCAAATATGTGATAAAACGAAAATCCGCATATTTTACATTTCTTGCATATGACATAAATGCGATCTTATACACGAGAAGATATTTCGAAATGCTTTCAAAAAAGTTTGCACTGATATTATAAATAAATGTTAAAAGCAGCTATAATCTCAACAAAAGTACTTATGAAGTGACAGAATCATCGCAAAATAAAAATCAAGAAAAATTTCAAAGCTGTTGTTCAAAGACCTGATTGTCAAATAGTGGAACTATAGATTTTTTAAATGCATTATCAACTACAAACAGTTCCCGATGTAGACCATTATTGTGTAATGATACTATTGCCAGAGGTTTAAGTTAACGGGCACCAAAAAGTTAAACAATATCATTACCATTGTCACTTTTGTAAATTAGTTTTTCAAGTCCTTTTCAAAAGAAATATTCCATAAAAACCACATTTTGCAATGGATTTTACGAAATTTTAGATGTTCAAAATTTAATGTGTTGGAAGAAAAGAAATAAAAAAAGAAAACAAGAAAAATGCAGGAGTCGAACTCGGGAACTTTTCATTACAAATTACTTTATCAATGTTGTCATACAGAAATTACACAATCATAGTTATGAAAAAATAAATGTCCAAATTTTAGGCTACAAAAAGAAAAACTAGCTGCGATAATACTAAAACAAAAACAAAAACAAACAAAAAACCAGTCGGGCCTAGAAGCTACGGTTCCCACAGATAATGAAAAACTTGACAAATGGAAGTTACTCTTAGCTAGAATAACTCCATTTTGTTGCTTTATCTTCTATACAAGGTATATATCGCGAAACCATTCTAATTTTTGATTAATTGCTCAATAGAAACCTTTTTTTTTCATTTACTTTTTTTTCTAACGTATACCTACTACATGATATAACTAGAAATTTCAATTTTGCAGATATCCTGAAATTGTTTAAGATTGAATAATTTGCAATGATTGGAAATTTCAAATTCAAAATGCACAACGTAAAAACTAATGCAATGATAATTGTGATATGATGGAATACTAATTGTGGTATGTTTTGATTCTGGATAGACTGTCGGACGTACAATAGTGCGAACTTATAAAGATTGCAATGAAATAAGCGATTTACTGTTGTCATGGCTGATGCATATTTCCTAGTGTTTACAGATCAGATAGATTTGATCAGTAGTAGTGACGTAATATACAGAAATCTAAATATATTTTTTAAAAGTTATATTAACTTAGACCTTGATATCGTATCTAAATGACCTTAAATTACCTTATTGATAGGACGTTAAACCAACCAATACTGCATTCAAAAGTTTCAAAAATGTTTCAGTCTATGCTGAAAGATTATGTCTGGAGGAAACTCTTAAATCAGAATAACATTTAATGATAATTTAGGAGATTAACTTTTTTCGCAAATAAGTTCATACCCATTCGCTGACGTTTGCGAAACATAGGTGATTTACAACAGCCGTATAGTACAAATTGACAACAGTTTATGAGGGATGACGTTAGATTGACTTATGCACCGATTGTGTAGAACAATCAACTTGAATCAAAATATTCAGCAGCCTAGGCAAAACAAGTTTATGGCGACAAGGGTAGCAACAACGGTTCATGTGTTAAGTTACACAGTCAGTCATCCAACCACATAATGAGACGGTGTATGAACTCCTTTTCACATAACATCTTATAACTTAACACTTCGCACACATAGTACCTTGCGGGGAACGAAGAACGTAAACACGCTTACTTCAGAACAATTGCAATAATTTTCGATATGGTTCGATATATATTTATTCATCATATCGTTTGAAGATTGCACGATGGTGAGAAAATCTAAATAAATAAAAAAATTACAACCATTTGTAGGAGTTGGCATCATCAAAAGGTATGTACTCCTCGTGAATAACAACTCTAGATTGGGGTTTCCGACATTTTGCTTCCCCGTGACGTTTAAAGCACAGCTGTTCTGTCTTTCGTGCATCCTCCCACTGGTTCAATCTAACGTAAGATAATCCAATGATTTGGAAAGGTCGAATTCGTTGGTCGTTCACTTGAAGAGCACTCTCGGCACGATGGATTGACTTCGAGTAAAGACCAGCCGTGAACAACCAACTAGCTTCGTATTCTAACACAGTGGCGTTATCACCGTCCAATAAATTAATGGCATACTTTTGCGAAAGTTCTTTTTCCTGACTAGATAATGCTCTATGAAGAACAATGTGTGCTCCGAATGAAAATACTGTTTTGAAACCAATTTCCCCGAACGAGGACTCCCGAATGCGATTTGTTACTATGTAACTGTATTGCATTCTACCCAGTAGATGTTTGGTTAAGTACACAATGTTTGACGAATGTATGAAGTCAGAGAATCTGTTGATAACACGAATTCCCGGTTTATTCATAAATGATGACGTCACGTTGGGGTACTCGTGGTACTCATTGTGAATAAGTATGACAAGTGGGACGTTGTGTTTGATGATAGAAAGTCCCGCCATTTGATATAGACTGACGTCAACAAAAACTCCCGAGACGTGCGACTGTCGAGAAATAAATTCCAGACACGCATTCACCTCCGCGGATTCCTTCTTTCTCTTGGTTGCTAACGTGTTTGGGTTGTCATTTATTGACGGAAATGTGAAATATGTGTTTGTTGCGTAAGACACTATTAATAAATAAAACAAAACTTTTGACTTCCGATTAGACAAAAATAACACATGACTGATGACAAAGTGCAACGAAAATGCTGACGTCATCATCATCAGGACGATGACGTTGTGAAGAAACCGTATTTCTTTATGCCCGACCATGGAATACGAACAAAACAACAGAAAACAAGCGACACATAAAGCTATCGTGAGATGTTGTTCCTTTTTATATGTTGTGTTGAAATATTTTGTCACCAGTAGGCAAACACAAATGGCGGACGTGGAAAAAAACACACTTGTAAACCAGCTCTGGAGAAATATTCCATCAACATACACGTCAAAACTGCTCGTACCAAACAAGATGCTTGGGATGTTTGTTTTAAGGTTGATGCGATACCACTGTAGAGGCGACAAGAACCAGGTTCCATATACTTGTTTGTCAACAAAACCTCCCAAAAGTACGCCTAAAATGAACCCAACACCTGTATTAACAAACTTCGTCCATAGTCTCCTCACATAGGAAAAATTATCGTACAAACATTTGATAGTAAACACTGTGAGTATAACTACTCCAAATAACGTGATGTCTGTTCTGATGTAGCAGACGACACCTAATATAAATCCACTTCCGGATAGTTTTGTTAAATGTTTTTCAAACAGTTTAACATAGTTTCCATCATTATGATAGTGTCCTTTAAAATGTCTATGCCAAGATGCAGAAAGACCATTTGGACTTTTACCGTTTTCAATAAGTTTTGGTGATCCATTTACCACGTGTGTATATCCATTTTGATGTGGCTTGCTCACCTTTGTCTGAGGTCCTCCATTTTCTAAAAAAATAGATGTATGTCCATTTGTAATGATACCGTTTGAATGTACGCTTTGTTTCAATTCTTTTGAACCCTGTTCACTGGAATTTAAAATAGACGCAACAATGATCGACAAAGCATGAAATAGAAAAGGTGAAAGAAAACTATTGACCAGCGTGTGTGTGCCCAACACTGTTAAATTTTGTGAAAAAGAAACAAAAATGGCGGCCATCCATGCAACATCCGGGTTCTTATATACAGTCCGGGAGAAGTTAAACACAGACACCGGAAGTAGTGATGTAATGATGACGTGGAAAAGTCTCCCCAACTGAAAACAGAACAAAATTATATATTAATAACTACATGTGTACGTGTATAATATTTATGTCAAATGAGTGACAATATTTCTAAAATATCTTACTCGTTCATGAAATATTCCTGCGCAAACTGGCATGCAGAGTATTCCTACTTATGTATATCTATATCGTAAATGATCACAATTCATTTTTTTGAATCTTAGAACAGACAATACATTTACTTTTGTCTTTTTGGACAAAAAATATAAATATAAATTATTTTGATGTATCAGTTTTTTAATAAAAAGAAAAGAAATACAAGAGAACATTTCAACAGATGGTTTCAACATGAACAGCTGTTTACAAATGCTAACGGTTTATGTCCTAAGATTACCAAGCATTTTAGTCGTTCTCATGAAAAAGGGATGTACATTGCTTAATTATTACTGATACAGACTATTTAGCCATTTTGGCTTTCTATAAGAAGCTGGCCAAGGTTTGTTGATTTGAATTATGTTTTGAGTAACATTTAAAGATTTTGTAGATCGATACTTCACGCCTGCATTATTAGAAAATGTATTGTTGAAATCGTACCATGTCCCAGTTGATAACCCCTTGACAATTGTAATAAAAGCGATGTATTGCTTATCCATGTCACATACATTCCTTACTAACACTATACATAGTCTCGCGGTCAACCTGTGTTTATACAAACACCCAGTCCATCAGTTCATGTTTATAAGTCAAATTATACAGAAAATATTAAAAGTATTTGTTGAAAAGCCTTTGCAGTTTGCAAAAAACTACTAACAATGTAAAGGGAATATGACTCTTCTATGTCCATCTTGGAAGTAAATGCTTCTAGACGCAGAAAAGCCTTTTTACAGAGTATTTGTAAATGTTGTTTTGGGGCACTAATACATACCAAATATGGATTGTAGTCGTATCCTACTACGGCCGCCATTTTAAAAACAAACGTGTAAAAGAGCGGGAATATGAAGGAACGCATACTGAACATCCCATTCGTCACTTCCTGTTCTTCAACAGAGGTGGTCACGTTCACTGGCGGAGGTAGGTACTCGTAGGTTCGAAAGCCATATCCTGATGCTTCAGAAAACCCAACTGAAACAGGTAATGAATTAAAATGAGATTACAGGATCGAGAACACTGGCAAAACCAATCGTAGAAATACAGTTCTATAGAAAAATTCGAAATCTAAACGTCGCAACTTTTGAAATATGTTTTTATTTGATTGTTTATTTTTTCAGCAGAGCTGATTGTATAAGGATTGTAAAATCCTAATTTTGTTAGAACAAAGTATCTATGTATGCTATTGGGAAATAATATTACGCTGTCAAGTTTAAAAATTGAGCAAGGCTTTATAAAATTATAAAATAAATTGGGGTAAAGGCGAGAGCGAGAGTGGTTAGTTACGTGATTGGTTGTAAGCTTTAAGTTACACGACGACGGTGTCTACCAGTCATGTGGTCACCCATAAGCCAATCTCAAAGTGTACACCACTGGAATGACACACCGTGGTCATGTACGTATGTCCCATTACCCAGTCATATTATTCTGACAACGAGCTAAACAGACGTACCTAGGGATACGTCCTCTAGAGGGAAATATACACGAGAGACAGAGATAGAAAAAACAATGTATCAGTATGGTAATTCATGTTTCTATGGTAACCTCCTTACAGGTAACACAGCGAAAAAAAACACGTTTCAAGGACTTACAATTGCCGCCTCATATCAGCATTTCAATAAATGAGATACAGCACGTTGCAAGGTAAAGTGGATAGATGAAATTTCTACTTAAATGAACTTAATCAATCCGAAACAAGGCTAATATTTACGTTTGGTGTAAGGAAAAAAGGTATGAAGAACACGGATATCGTTACTGGGAAAACCGTTATCCGATACACTATTTTGAAGTTTATGATGTGTCTAGTTTCTTGTTGGTGTCATTTTTATATGCTCTGGTGTAGTCTCGCACCAGGTGTGGATATCATACACCTGTTTGTATACGTTTCTTACACTTGTCACAATAGAGCTTAAACAAACCTATGATGCACTGCAGTGTTCGCAGACGCATTTCTTCCTGAACGTCTTGCTATTTCCCAATGTAGGAAGTGCGGATTTGAGATATAGCTCGAAATTTCCTTCATTATAATATTATGGTGTAGAATTTGAACGTTTTTGCTCCAGAAATTACATATAAATGAAAATTAATTAATGATAGATGATTATTAACACAAGATTTATATACATATGTAGCACCTACGAAATCCATTATCAATACATGAATTAATGTTCGCCTTAACGGTGTGTCATTAATTAGTAGACAAAGCATTAACATATATGATGGTGATTAACAATCGGTGATTAATATGCCAAACTTTAATTAATCAAATCAACGGTATGCATACATTTCAGTAAATGTATTATAAAACGCAAGATATATACAATAAAGTTCATAAATTAAAATTAAATGTGAAAATAAGCATACCTCAGTGAAATAAATTAAAAAGCTATTATATGCTCTTATACTCATTGCCTAAAGACGATTTGTAGAAAGACATTATAGAAACGTTTGTTTACTTTTTCTAAGTATGCATAAAAAGTGTATGTACCTTTAGATATTTAACTTTTTCTCATTTTTTTTATATATATCTGTTATCTTATTTTATTAAAACGTAATAAATTTACTTGCTGGGCAAGTAACATGTGGTTAATTTGAGGAAGATTATACAAATATTAACCTTAACTCATACAAAACTGCTTGTAGCACCTTAGTAAGGTCAGATTATCCATAAATGTTTTAAGAAGATTTAAAAACATACCTATTATTCACAGTGAGTACTTGGGCAAGTAATGCAAAAGGTTGTCATTTCGAATTCTTAATTATTTTTCAATGGCACAAAAAAATACACATTTCGTCTATGAAACTAAGGAGCCAGAGTTCCCTCTATGATATTCGTGACGGAAATCAATCATTTAGAGTAAAAACATAATGGAAATGGATTCAGCTAAATTATTAGAATTCTAAAAAAAATAACTATATGGTTATTATATTTGTTTGAGTGGCGTTACAATCAAGGATGTCATCTTGAATTTATGATTGCTTAACCCGTTTATTTGATTGAGTCTGGCAAAAAATCCATCATATCCATTTATTGCTTCAAATGTTTGACACAACTTTATCGTTGCAAATATTAACAGATCAAAACAACTCTTTACAATGTAATTCATGCAAATAATATCATCTCAAAATATATCTGAAATAACAGAAGAAAACACTGCACGCGATCGAAGAGAAATTGAACAGAGAGTATAAAATTCACGGTTAAGAGGTATATCTGTTATATGCTAATGAATAAGTACAATGTATTCATACATGTATTACAAAATAATGGATTTATTGAGAAATTTGCGTTTGAGTCATCATATCAATTCTTACCAACACTAACTATTTAGTTTATTAAATGACGAAGCGAGTTTTGAAATAATACTGTCGAAATATGATAGACTTGCATCATTTATCAAACAAAGATCCCACTGTTCCGAATTTTAAAAACATGACTTATTTAGTCTTTTAGCTGACACATTCTATGAATAGTTTTTTTTACAACACGTGTATTTTAAGAAAATAATATTATTTCTTCCTTGTTAATATCAATTTACATTCACAACAGAATGAATGAAAACACGGTATCGAACATATATAAATTAAAATATTAACCCGATTTAATACATTTTCAATTTTTCATAATGAAATCATACAGGGTTTCAAGCGGACACTAAAACATTCATCAATGATTTTATCTGTATTGACCGAAGTATAAATAAAAAAAGAAGAAAAAAAAATATATAAAACAATGGGGTCCACAATCGCATTTAAGTCCTATCATACGATTGCGCCATTCGATATATAATTGGTTTCATGATTTGCAACCAAATTAATGCCACAGTTTGTATTTCTCAAACCCGAAATAAATGGTGTTTTGAATCAAACAATGGTTTACAATACGCCATAGCAAAAAAGGAGCTGATTCTGGTCTCAAATTCAGGTTTTGGCGGAACCCAAAAACCTAAGGGAAATAAGTACATTGCATCTCAAGCTTTACTATATCTCTGTTATATGAAATATGAAAGTCAGTGTAATTTCAAATGAAAAGGTCATATAGAGACTTTCCCTTTCTGAAGTTAAATCTGTATCAATTAAAAGAAGATCATCATGTTTGTTTTTTAAACTGTATAACACTTTGTACCACAAACTGCAAGAAACCGTTCTAAAGAAGCATATAAGAAGCGCCATTGTGATAGAGTATGAATTCTCAACATCAAAACACCAACTTCTATGTTCCCAGCGTTTTATCCCATCATCGTATGCTTTACATAGTTTATTACATCTGATGAGGAATACCTGTTATGAACTTTAAGAGTTCGTAAAATATCTGATACATTTGTATTTGGATATTTTGCATATACTACGTCAAACTTTTGTAGTTGTATGCGAAAATGATAAAAATATGAAATATGTTTGTTAGGCATACATTTCAAACCAACACGTCTGCGGCAGGGGTCATCGACCAATGTTAACGTGTCATAAACTGTAACCATGAATTGGAAACAAAACAGCCACGTTCTTCTATAAGATTCCTCAGTTAGGATACATGTAATATGTCATAGTTTTACTTTATACACAATGTCCGTATAAACGTTTCAAGACCGACTGGTCCCTTTGTCAAGCTATAGATGAATGAGCGATTTGTATTCTTTACCTGTACAGCGATGTGACGACGAAATTTTACATTCATATGTCACTCGACCAGGGAAGTTTCGCCTATAGATAGAGAGTGTATACACACTTTATCGATTAGGTTACTGGTCGGCTGAATATCAAGCCCCCACTCCCGTTAGGTCAGTATCAGGTCAAACAGATGACGCAGATGGTGTCCCCCCTCGTCTCTATTCATGTTTGCACAGGTTAATAACACAAATCGCTCATTTAGTAATAGCTTGGGAAAGGGACCAGTTGGTCTTGAACCGTAGCAATGATGCGTGTACATTAAAACTTTATACACAACAAGAGTGATTAATATAAGTTGCAACAGCTAAAAAAATCAGTTCCAGTTTCTAGTGTTTTGCCTGCAGAGGGACAGGGAATAATGAGGAAAAAGGTGAAGTGTGAACTAATTAAAGTATCTGTATCAATCAACAAAATGAAATAAGTAGCATTACAGATTCGATTTAAAGGAAATAAATGTTAGCACGAACACAAGATGTAGTTCTGAAAGGCCTAAAACCAGTCAGTCTTTTACGTTTATGAAGCTTTTCGTGTTAAAGTCTACTTTAGCAACAAGTTGTCATTGGCAAATGCAATAAACGTTTTGAATTAAAAGAGCTATTCGCTTTAATCTAACGTCTCGTAATTAGTCTAGACAATGTTTTTTAACTATGACTTAACGTAACTACGGGGGTCTCTGGGTACTGCAGTGCTAAATACATTAGGTGGGTTCAGTCAATGATATAGAGTTTCTATTTATGTAGCAATGTTCACGAAAGTGTCGCGCCAAAACACTTCCAACTTAATCTCTTTCAAACGAAATCGTACATAATCTTTTACATTTTTTTAGTTGTATTTATAGGATAAGTTTCATGTGTATTCAAATGAGAACAATCGTAGCCCGACTGGCAAAATTCTCTGGCCACCCAAAATGCTTTTGTTATAAGAATCAATTTAATTCGTGGATTTTATAGGTAGTTTTAGAAATTTTAAAAGCCCTTTACTGTTCCATTCGGAGACTTCAATTGTCAGATATACAACGTTACAACAAAATATCTCGTGAAGATTTATGGGCTTGACATATGTAATAACATAATTGCATTCAGACACAAGAGTTCGCCCTTCTTCCGGTCATGCCTTCAACATTCCCATCCTTCTATACTGAACATTCGAGATGTCTTTTTGTCTCCTATTTTATTAAACAATAAAGTTTATCCATATTTATCAAGCGTGTAGATTAAGTGACGGTCACACTCATTACCTGTCAGGCAGATATCTCTGGTCATACCTGTCTGAACACCAACGTACCATGTTGTCATATGATAAACGATGGTGATGACAGGTGAAAATTAGTTTTTGAATAAACGGTTACTGTTGGGTGGTAGCTTGTATGTCCACCTTTCTCCAGGGAAAATTGATTTAATCACAAACTTGTATCCAATTACCTCCCTTGATAGATCGTAGGGTTGCCCGTTTGTCTAGTTCGCTAGCAGGTACAAGAGTTGAATTGACAGCTGACTCTTGACTTGAAATTCAATCAACTTTCCCTTCCCATAAAAGTTATACTAATCAATGATTTGTCAGCTTGTATATCAATCATTGTACTTTCTAACTTTAATGTCCTCACTGTTCATAAATATCTTAATGGGCGAATATGGAAACTACATTGTTAAAACTGCCATAAAAAGATATGCTTTAAATTGCATTTTTGAAAGTAACAAAAGGAGAATGCATACAGACGATCAGAGTTCGACCTCAAGTACGTACATGGAATATTTAGAAAAAATATTTAATTCATTGAGCACTTTGGGCTCGTACCAAGAACTAAAGTCTATTAAGACGCAAGATACTTAAAATACTTGGGGTCCTGTATCTCAATGTAAGCTAAAGAACCATCTGCAGGCATCAGTTTAATGGTTGCAGGTACGAGTTACTGTATTGAAGCAGTGACTTACACAAAATGAGCATAGTAAGACATAATTTCAATGATATGGTTATTATCAATTGCACGTAACTGGAACTGAATCAAAATGCTATCATTGGAGATATTACAAACGAAACATATTCTTTGTATAATCGCAACAAACTGGTTAATAGCATCTCTGTGTATACTGATTTTTGGATTGTAAGTAAAATGGGATCTTACAGGTTTGCATAAACACAGGCGGCCATTGTTAATCTATGAATAAACAAGACGAGACAATGAGTCTCGAAGTGACGGGTTGATAAAGAAAAGGTTTCCGACCGATAATTATCACCTTGTACATCTACATTGATTGTTTGCGAATGAATTACACAGGCTCAAACTGCGAGAAGAGTTATAATCAAAGTAACATTAAAAGTAAACGGCGTACATTCAAATTGCATTCCATCGTATCTGTAAACTAAATGACAACGACTGGATGTTTCGGTTCATTTAGTAAGGTTATTATAATTACTGAAGCCATGTAAATAAGGAAGAATTGGAATGTTAAATGACCAAAGCATTTAAATCGTTTTAAAAAGAATTCGGCTCTTAAACCTGATTTATCACGCGAGAATACCCACGGGTGAAACCTTTTAATGGTGAACACAATTGGCACGCTTAACTTAGGCTATTGTTGTTGCCTGTTTAAGAAAGGCAAACCACAATCCTGGTATATTTATATACAAGTTTGATTTACACTTTTACCTGTGTGTGAGATCTTTTGTGGTCAAATGTAATGTGAAATTGGAATGCAACCGGATATTTTCAAATATCGAGCTCTCGATTCAGTGTACAAAGAGAATGCCGTGGTTCAATTGAGATGGATGTTAAAAATAGGTCAAACGGCACATTGGCCAAAAACACTGACATGTTTTATTTACCCTACGTTAACGTTACCACAGGTACTTTAAAGAATAAAACATTGATGAGCTGTGTACCACTTCTGGTGGATTAGCTGTATTTTCTAGTGAAGATTAATTATGCAATAAAAAGATGATATTCACCCAATGGTCCAATTTATTGAGATATATTTCTCCTGAATGGGCAAATACATTTACTTTCAGCTACTTTATCATTATGTTAAAGATAGATGTATCCAATTGACCAATACACTTTATAACTTTATATGTTACTCTATCGAAAGCACTAAGGCTTTATGCAAACATATATGGCTCCACTAATGCTGGTTCAGACAAACCATTGTATCATGCCATCGCTCCAGGTTTTACAAGAGATCATTATGCCCTTTTTCGTTTTCAGTTTCATGCCTCCACAGTTCCTCATTGGTTTATGTCGTTTACGTTTTGTAATTTTAACATAATTTTTGTGCCAAAAGTACTAAAAATAAGCTTTATCAGCTGTTTAAATGAACACACCAGTGAACAGGTTTTTTTTAATTTCTGATAGACAGGAGTTTTAGAAATTTGTAGTTCAGTAGAACAAAATGACATTCGGGCGGCTTATCTTAAACACCATTATGGAAACCACGTGTGTGTGAAAAGTGTTTTCGATAGTAAAACTACATGTCTGATTTGCAATTGCTAAACGAAATACACATAAACATGTCTGGAAATGAGACAATCGATTCGAAACCAATATATATGTGTTTCATGTTTAACATAAATATAAATAAGAGTATGCACACTCCCTACAGTGCCCTGTTTAAAAGTCTAGCCGATACGATTTTCATGTA
Organism: Mizuhopecten yessoensis; assembly: GCF_002113885.1. Lineage (NCBI taxonomy): Eukaryota > Metazoa > Mollusca > Bivalvia > Pectinida > Pectinidae > Mizuhopecten > Mizuhopecten yessoensis. Next base: position 609,041 of record NW_018408629.1, on the reverse strand, counting down.
TACATGTATTTACTTTTATTCTTACAGATGCTGTTTTGCAAACAGTATAATTTCAATCAACACGGTTAATTGAATTTTTTAAGTCATATGAAGCACTATGTTACAATGACGCATTGAGTGCCATAAAGACAGCTATTGATTTAAGTGGTAGCGCGTGACATTGTTTATTAGATGGATCAGATAGAACACGTTGAAATCGTAGTCAAATCATTTGAGTCATGCATATGTCTATCTACACACGTACAAACACGTAGAAGCAAGAAAACTTATAATTAGACTTAATGATCAAAATCTGTAGCAAAAATGACGAACGTTTACAGTCAATAACCATGTACACAGACTTCAAAGGCGGGCAATAATGATCTAAGTTGTAGTGCGTGACACTCTTATATTTTAAATATAGTTAAGTTAATTTTTCTGAGGCACTAGTTCAAAGCTGTTCAAACGAATCGATCAACTCACTAGCTGAGGTTATTCCGATTAAGAATCAATGTTGCAATAAGTACTGATATATTTATTGTTTTGAAACAAATAATCATTTAGGCATATTTTTGTTTCCTTTTGTAATTGAACGTTACATGTGTTTTATGTGTGATGATCATTTATGATGATTTGTTGTGTTTTAATGCGACACTATGACTTTGACCTTTGAACTTTGTCCTCAAATGTGGTGTAAGTTTCAATTACCACTACTGCGGTCTTGTAAATCATTTTGCTGACAGACGGGGGCACGCATCGTCAATATACGTATGCGCATAGTAATTAGATCTGACAGTTGTCCTCTTACTCTAAGCATTATTTGTTGTTTCGAAAATGATACACAACATACGTTTTAGGTGATAAATGGAGAGAAAAGGTTAGGTCGTTCTATGTCAAGCATACCGTGTGATGTTTAGATATTTAAATAACAATGTGCATACCCAACAAAATGTATCTGACATGCTTTCGTAAACTACTTAATTTCTCTGAGAAATCAAGGATAAAAAAGGACAAATATGCACAACTAAAAATGATTTCGTGCATTCCATATGCAAGTTACTGTCAGTCGTAGGTAATGTATTCTTCTTGCATATGGTATGAAATACGATATGCACTGTACAAGAAAGATTAATGTTTTGTAAACGTGTTCCCCTTGATCATATGCTAGTAGAGCATATCTACGATGTTCATCAATAACTATTTAATATATCAATAATTGATACAGAAATGTCATGCTTTGCGAACCATTGCACTGGTTGACAACTATTATTGATTCACCCTTTACAAATTTATTTGGTTTTAAATTTACAAATAATCCTTTAACTCATAAACTACTGTGTTGTACGCACCCGCCCCAGTTGTTTAGACAATATTTTCAACGTTTTTGCCCCTGACATCACCGATGAGTCTTCTAAGGACGAAACAGCGGTATGAAACAGTGCAATTCTGTTTTAGCATACTGTGTCTGTTAACATGGTATGGTTCACACAGATATGAATATCAAATTATATAATGTTCTATGCATTACAAATATATCTTTATATAATATCTGAGTGAAGGAAAGAAAGACATTTTATGATAATAAGATGAATTGGAACATATCCTGTCAACCACCAAATAAATGAAACAACAACAACAACAACAACAACAACAACAACAACAACAACAACAACAACGGGGAAGGCAACATAGATATATATCGAATTTTTGATGTTAATGTCGAGTTTTTACTTTTTCATAGTGAGACTTTACATATATATATAAAAGATGAAGTTATGTAAGGTGCAGCTCCTAGCATTCTTAATACCGATAACTGGAAATCTCGATACACACCGACAAAAAGGAATACAGCAATTTTCTAGTCCCATCTATCGAATCTTTATCATGAAAACATTATCAGGAAGGATGAAGCATACAAAAAACAGATGGCATTAAATACCGTACTGCCATATTCCCGAACAGGTACACACCGGTTGAATCAAGTGGAAAGGCTGCGGATTTTTTTTTTGCGATTCCATGTCATTACCTGTTTGTGTCAAGTTGTCAATTTGCAACGTATGTTTGTCAGATATATTTTGTAATTGGTGGTATATCTCGGAGTTTAAACATATTTTAAACGAACAAAGTGGTAAGTTGACGTGATTGTGATCGTCCCTTCAAAATTATAAGAAATACACGTACGAAAATGCAAGGAAAGAAAACAATTACGCTTCTAAATACTTTACAACAACAACAACGAACTGAGTTTCCCAAACTTTGAATGTTTATACTAATTTCGTCGATTCATATAGAGATAGGATCGGTGTGTCTATACATGTATTGCAGCAAGAAATGTATCTGAAATTGCTTCTATTTATAGACATCTATCATCAACAGATGGCCTTTGTATAAGTTAATATTTACTGAGAGACTCCGTCCAAACATTTGTTTTACTGTACAAACACTATATATTGGCCATTTCAACGGCCTCCTCAGGCGATTACGGTATTAACGTACTGTTTTGAAAAGCAAGGTTAAAAATGGAGACAAATTCTTAGTATGATTATCTGTCGCATTGTCCCGTTAAGAAATTAACATGATTACATTGGCGTCACTGTAGTCGTTCTTCACAACTTTCATGAGGTTCTAAACGTAGACAGTCAATAACGACTTTCAGTTCATCAAAAGGTATTTCAGTTCATCGTACACACTGGCGTCACAATGTTTATATTTCACAAGTTGCATGACAGAAACATAATTTGGAAGTCTAAAGTTAGAACGTTCACTGACCTACAGTGACATACCGTGAAGTTGAGACGTTGTGTTTGTAGAGGTTATATTTTAATAACTTTAAAACTCGGTAACAAGCGACAGTAATCAACACAGCTTATCAGGTGGATTAGGGGTTACGGGGTAAATGGATTCAGGTTTAGGGATCAGTGACTGCTATAATAAGGGCTATTGTTAGGTATAATGAAGGTATATGTAATGTTAAATGGGTTGTGGTATTTCAGTGTCGGAAAGTGTTTCTTATAGTTCAAAATTAGAAGTTGTGGTGTTAGGTTTAATAGTTCTTATGGTTGACGTTAAGGAGTCATGGTAAGAGAGCAATTTCTTGTATGGTTAAGAGATAGGAGATGTTGGGTAGATTACATACCGGTAGTTATAGCTACCTGTTAAAGAGTTAGTAGTTGTTATGGTTGACGTTAAGGAGTCGTGGTAAGAGAACAATTTCTTGTATGGTTTAGAGATAGGAGATGTTGGGTAGATTACATACCGGTAGTTATAGCTACCTGTCAAAGAGTTAGTAGTTGTTATGGTGAAGAGTTACGGGGTTAAGGTACTGAGTTGGTATTGATATGGTCAGCACTTTGGTGTTATAGTAATTGATTTCGCGGTTTGTTATGATAAGATATTTGATGATTTTTTACGAATTTCTTTTTATGAATTTACGGATATCAGGGAAAGGGTTAATGAGTAAATTTAAAGGTTCAATAAGGATCTCGGAAGTTAGAGATTTAGGCTGAAGTAACAGCTTAAAGTGTATTGACTAAGAAGTCAAGGGCAAAGGGGACACATATTGTGGAAATAATGATCTAAAGTAAGCAGTTGAAAAGTTATATTTTCTAAATATGAATTGCATGGCATGTTTATTTTATCTCTGTCAATAAAGTCAACTATACTCATACCAATCTTAATTATTGTACAAGTGAACACCGAAATAAAACATAACAATGCAAAATACCAGAAATACCAGAACAAAGCAAGACTGTTGTGAGATGTGGAATAATTACAGGAATACGATACTGCTAGAAGTTTCATGTGAAAAGTAGATCAAACGATCCATGTCCTTAAATTATGCTATATACCCCGAAAGTCATAATGATAAAAGATTAAGCAATAAGTGCTGCATCATATTACGTCCCCTTCCTTGATATCTAAAACTACCCTACAATATGTATTACACTTTACTGATTAACCCCCGTCGATGTCATTAAAAGGCTCGGTTACATTTAAATGTGATTCCTTCAAGTTTGTTTTTCGTTTTAATTCAACACGGTTGCAAAAAGGAATGTGTGCATGCTTAGTTCAGAATTAAAACAGACTGTATAATTATTCCTGTCAAAATTGACTTGTGTTGTATGTTCTTGTCTAGCAATCCTGCCTTGGCATGGTAGAGTGCATAAGGTACAAACCTGATCTCTCATAAGCACACACCCATGACACAGGTACAACGTATGTTAATTCAGGTTTTTTCTCCTCGTTAATTATTCACATTGACCAATGTGACAGATGGCTGGATTAAACATACATTTATGTTTCTTACAGAGAACACATGAAGTCAATCTGTGAATAAAATGTAGCCCCGCTATTGTGCTAAGCCTTAGATAATCATTGAGTCTGATTATCCTCATTCGAAAGCCTAAACAAATTTATATTTGATATCAAATGTTTGTGTAAAGTTTTAAAAGTTACAAAAAAAAACCAACATAGATACACAAATAAAAATAGAATCAGTTAAACAGATAAATGAAAACTTGTGTTGTTTGTTCATACAATAAATACTATACATTACATGCATGTAAAACAAACTGTCTAGTCTTCTGCCTTCGTTTTCTTATTTACCTTCAATAGATTGATATATCTCATCCGGATGATAAATCCACCAATTTGACTTCCGGTTGATATAAGTTGCACGTATCACCAAGGTGATGGCGTAGAGTATCCATGGTGACCAATTTGGAAATATCTTCCCAGTCTCAGACTGGCTTTCAGTTGGATCTTGTACCTCTTTAGAAACTCCATTATGTTTCCATTTCCTGTTTCTACAGTTCGAATTGAAACCATTTTCTTTAACTCCTTGGGACTTGTGTTCCACCGTTTTACCTTGCCGGTGCTTCATCTCGCTGCGATGGAGATACCGCTTGTCTAAGGTTTTACATCACGTCAGGTGTGCTGTGTATTGAGCGTCCTCGCCTGACACTGAACTATACAACACTACATGGATCGCACGCTACTTGGCATTGTTATATGCATTGAGTAGCGTAAACCGATTTCACAATAGTTAGCTATCGGTGTTCTTACCTGTATAAGGTAAATATCAACAAACTATGCTTGGTTAAGTTGCAGTCCAATAGTCAAGCTGTGTTAAAGCTTTCGCGTACACATACACACACCTGGATGAATCAATAATAAATAGCTTATTCTTTCGACACGGTCCGCTCATATATATATAGCTCATCGTTATAGCTAAAGGGTTCACCTTGGTAATTAATGTATATATAAAATACTGATATATTTTATATATCTCTACCATCGACTCCCCAAAGTTCTATGAGATATTATCGCCTGGGTTAGTTTATACTTTCAGAGAAGATCATATTTCGACCTAGTGCGCTCTGTTTCAAAAGATCAATACTCCTTTTTATGTTCGCGGTTTAAACAGGTCTGCAATCCATTACAAATCTATTTTCATTGTAACTAAAGCATTAAAATGCAACCATCCACTGTGTAATCAAACAAAGAGCCATGAGGAATAAAACAACTCTATTACCTCTGCATAATGCAGTTGGGCAACGAATCAATATTAAAACAGCTAAAGATTAAAAAAAACATTTTTTACCCTCGAGACCGATCAAAATCTATATTCTGTTGATAAGTTTAGCTTGCTTGGGCAAGTTTAAAACAGTACTGTAGTGTAATGGTACTTCACAGAAAAAAGAACCTTATTTGTCAAGAACTCTTTGTTGTTTAACTCCTATCGTGACTTTCGTGACTTTGACAATACATTATTGAATTAGTGGAGTGAAAAACATGTGTGTGATACTTGAAGTAACGGTCTATAGTACGAGCTGTGGCCATTTTTACTTCCGTCAAGTAGCAGTAGTTCTCGTGAGGTGTTGTCTGGGTTTCGGGGGAGGAGGGCACCCACCTTCTCAGTGTAGGATGTATTAGAACTTTTAGTATTTAAGAAATGTTAAGAATGAGAGAGAAATTTTGTACATTTAGTCAGTATATAGCCATCATGATTACGCTGTATTAAAGACAACAAGGCACCTGGCCTAAAGAGAAAGAAAAAGACTCTCCACTGTAATGTTCTCGACTATGCAGATAAACTGACTCCATAAAGATTAACTCCCAAACAGAAATTGTCTTTCAAACATTACCAATTTTCTGCCATATTCCCATTTGGAACAAACCCAAAAACTAATCTCTCGATCCGCACTATCCGTGTGTTACACTTTGTAGTTTGTACTTCTCACGTTATTAATACTGTTCAAGCATTAAGTATACTTATAAGTGCTTTTCCTAATCGACTGTTTGTCGCGTTTGTTAGCTTATGTTCGTCCATAGGAATCATAATTGTTTGGAGTGGGAGACGGGACTGTTGCTACTCAACTTAAAAATAATTTTACCTGTTTTATATTTATAAATTATATCAAAGGACATTAAACTGGTAATGTTTTCCTACGACATGACCGACAAAACGTGACTGTATGGCACGAGTTAATTTAAGCTTACAGTCAGGCGACAGTCGTATCGACGTTTACATGTTTACTTGAATAATTAAAAAGACAGCCTTAGGCATTTAACACAGAATTATGATTACGATTATAAGCATATTCATAAATGCATATCCTTATTCAGGTCATCGGCAAAGGTTGTATATACACAAACGTGGTCTGGTATAAATGTATTGTCAAAATGCTTAAAAATAACATGTTGACGATACACTACAACCTGGATAGGATAAAGAAACCGCCAATACTCATGTTTTAATTAAAAAATGAATTATATCTCAAAGATCATCTGTTTTACACTCCACAAGCCTCACCCCCGCATTCCCCCATCGACCCATCTCCCTCTCCTACTTGCGTTTCCCAGAAAATATGGAAAACGACAAAAAAAACCTGGTAATAAATCAATAAAAGAAAAGTACTAAATGAGATATCAAATGGAGTCCCAAAACAGGCAAGCCAATGGTCTAGGAAATAATGGTCCCTTTAATGGGATAGAGGACAACCAGAGGTCAAGAAAATCATACCATGGTATGGGTTTCCGTGACATTTCCATTATGTACATTGAACCTTCTCCTGTAGATATCCATGGCAACGCAATATATTTGACAACAGGGTGCATCTATCTAGGACAGATCTAACTAGAAAGCTCTGATTTTTATAGATTGATTTGTTAGGTAAAACATTGCATCAATATATATAAATCCAGTATATGAAAAAAACAATATGTCCATTGTAGATGGCTTCCAGAGATAGTTTTGATTTTTTTGTAGTAAACACCAGATATTTAGAAGAGAATCTGGGTTAACGAATCAACCGTTTAAATAAGTAATATATATATATAAGGTTATACCTTTAGTCTTTTGTATCGAAACCGGGCCCTCACACACGTCAACCAAACGAACTAATGACATTGCGTTATTTTAGGTCGATAAATCATTTTTTGTTGCATGTTTCTTTCTGTTTGAACCAAATTCCCGACCTCCTCACAGAGTACAGCTTGAACATGCACCTGACGTGTTAGGTTATCAGTTTAATTGCTGGGGTAATCGTGACACAGCAGAATTTTACGATGTGTTTTATTAATTAATAGATACGACAAATCTCCTCTGTATTCAATCCTTTGATGCGTCATTGGTCGTCGATTTTACCGTAACCTTGGTAACAATGATGGCTTCCAGAGATAGTTTTGATTTTTTTTTGTAGAAAACACCTGAAATATCGCGGCTATTCTGCATTTGTTTTCCTGCTGTCGCTGCTATGTATAAACGAAAGATAAAATTTCACTGACCCCGGGGAATTTAGATTTTATTGTTTGTCACCGATCAATATCGTTATTGTAAACGATTATTATTATATAGCATTATGGCCGTCTGCTGTTGTCTGAAATGAGGTTAATATCAGGGATATAGTGTTCAATCAATAACGGGACTGTTTTAATGGGTTTACGTATTAGAAAATGATATTCGTGGTTCACTGCTTCAGTAATAATCGAGAGGTAATCTATAATTTAGCACAAAAACCAATAACACGCCGGATTTTCCGGGTCAAAAATTAATTAAGCTTAACATACACAGTGACCCCTGCCAACAACCATATAATAGTGCAAAGGAGTATGTCCTTTCCGTGTGATTCGAATACACTGACGTAGTGATAAATGGACTTAAAATTGTAATAGTATTTTAGATGCAATGTTTAATTTGAAATACAAATTAATTAACGAGGCTCCATTGCTGATTGAGTTGTTAAATTGGAGAATTCGTTGTGGACGATCGTTCAAAATCAAACAATGAAAACAATCAAAACTTAGTTATTAAACAAAAATATAAAAATAAATCCAACAAACAAGGCAAAACATTACATCTCCAGCACACACGCAGGCATACGCACATCGGGAGATATTAGCCAGGCGGCATAGGACTTAGAGGTAATCACATGCCTGTTTTCATATGTTTTAAAAGGGTAGTAGTCTAGATACTGGTAATTACAGACCAGTAAGTATATTGAGCATTGTCTCTAAATTATTTGAACGAACGGTGTATTCGCAGATGCAAGCATTTCTGATAAAAAAAACACACCATACTTTATGAATATCAATTAGTGTTTAGGAAGGCATACTCCACTGATACCTGTCTTATACATTTGCTAGACCACATTAAATGTAATACTAGTAAAGGTCTATACATTGGCATGTTGCTACTAGACCTACGCAAAGCTTTTGACACGGTGGACCATGACATTCTGTGTAGCAAGTTGAAAATGATGGGTGTGACATCTGTAAATTGGTTTAGATCATATCTGAGTAAAAGACATCAGACAGTCAAAATTAACGATATCTACTCGGACCCAGCTACTATTACGTGTGGGATACCACAAGGTAGTATTTTAGGCCCTCTTTCATTCTTATGCTATGTCAACAATATGGCAATCAGCATTGATGGAGAATGCAAATTACTATTATATGCCGATGACAGTGTTATCCTTTTCGCACATAAAAGCCCAGAAACAATTTCCATGAAACTTGGTGCTGTACTTGAATCATGTGCAGAGTGGTTAGTTGATAATCAGCTTTCGTTGCATTTAGGTAAAACAGAAAGCATGCTATTTGGAATGAAAAGAAAATTAAATCAAATTGATCATTTTGAAATTGTCGCAAACAATCATACGATCAAATCAACAAAATCTGTGAAATATCTTGGAGCTAATATAGATTGTTGTATTTCTGGTGAAGAAATAATAGAAAACATCGCGAAGAAAGTAAATTCTAGACTGAATTTTTTATACAGACAAATTAAATGTCTAACAACAAAAAACAGACAAAGTTTATGTTCTGCACTTATACAGTGTCACCTAGCTAGATTATGCATGCTCCGCGTGGTACTCAGGATTGAACAAGAAAATGAAGAATAAATTACAGGTTTTATAAAATAAAGTTGTCAGATTTATTAGCCAATTAGAACCCAGAACGAGTATCACTCCCACAGAACTGTCAAAGCTCAATATGTTAAGTATAGAATATAGAGTCAAACAATTAAGACTCAATCATGTGCACAAGATTTTTTATGGAAAATGTCCATCCTAGTTAAACCTAAACTTCATAAAAGTGTCAGGTGTTCATCAGCATAACACACGATCATATCTTTTTAATTTTGTTGTTCCACCATGTAAAGGGAAAGATACCTGTACTTTTTATTTTAACGGGATCCATGACTGGAATAGTCTGCCTGACAAAATCAAGGGTATAAAATCCATATATGCATTTAAGGCAGCAGTGAAGAAACATCTCGCTTTCAAATTTCAAAACGCATGCTGATAACACAATTATATGTGATTGCGGTGGCACAAAACAAGTATAGACTTTGCTGGTAGGGGGATCCCCAACCCTAAGAAAACAAACTTTGTGCCACTGCAATCCACGTGCTGACGACATCTGTACCGTATTATTTTTGTTATTTAGAAATACTTAGAAAGTCACGTTACATATCTTAAGATGGGCTAACTTTTTAAACCTGAACATATATATATGTGTTTTTTAGATTATCTGTCAGTCATTAAGGAATTACTATAGGTACTGACAATAAAGGTAATATGTTGTCAATCATTCCCTCCTGCCAAATCTTTCCCCGTGATCAATATAACATGGACCCCATTGGAAATAAGCTTTCGAGCTTTCATGGGCTATCCTCAGGTTTATAGATCAATCTTTGTGTTGTATTAATTGTATAAATATATATCATATATCTTAAAATCAGTTATGAATTTTAGTTTCATATATAATATAATATTTGAAGATAATACAATGTTTTATTACTGACGATAATTTAATTCATGTAGGTTCATTAGTATTTGAGCGTCCGGAGAGCTTGCAGGAAGGGGATGCCCAATCACCTGCTCCTTGGACTGCTCCAAAAACCTGTGATATTCTGTTTAATATTTTTAGTAATATATATGTATGTTGTAGATACTGTAATATGTTTGTCAACTGTCATGTTGCATGTGATGTCTATGATCTATTTCCTGAAATAAACATCATTATTATTATATCAGACCCTTGCGAATTCCTCAAAATTGTATTGTATTTATTGTACATCCATATACTGCAAAGCATTTTAGAGTGGCTTATGTTAGCTAAATAGGGCGCTATACCAAATGCTATATATATGAATTAATATTGAAAACAATGCATAAATACTGGAACACTCTCTTTCCCATATAACATCAATATTAATGATAATGTTTAATCACTAAATGCATGTATATACCATGATAATATTAGTATCAAACATTCCAGTATATTCAAATCTCTCCCTTCTTCAGTTTTTCAACCTCTTCCTGTGTATGAATTAGCGTACACGCAGTGAAAAAGGCTCGGCGGATTGATACTTGTTTCAAATATTGCGCCGTTCACGCTTCAGCGAGATAACAGCCCAATACAACCATTGATTGGTTCGTTCAATATCTAGATACATGGAACATATATTCGGGATCAATTATGTCTAATCATATAACAAATGTATGCTGGCAAACTTTTAATTCCATGGATGCACATTCAAATTTCTTTGACAGTAAAGTAAACAATGACGTCAAAATGAAGGTCAATCCTACAATGCTACAAAAATAGGATTTCACAGGCTGTGAAATTTCAACAATAAAGCTTGTTACTTGGATTTGACCTTGATTTGTATTGTATAGTGTCTTTGAAGCAGAAATCGCTTACCGTTCCGGAACACCCGGTCTCATTCTCCGTGTACTTTTTCTTTTTCTTTGTTCACATTTTACCCTAGATTGATCGATTTTGAGCTCAAAGTACGGTTATGTCGACATTTTGGAAATCTCTTTTTAAAAGTGTCCGTTGAAAGGGCCGAATCATCTGTACACACCATCTTCATATTATGGTTATCCCACGTGACATGAATCCGGTAAAATCAAATCACAAGTTTGGTACAATGAAAAAAATCTAAATAGGTCTATTTGTGGTGGGATATGCCCTATATAAAACTTAACAGAATTGATTATACTTTATAAAACTTTTTGGTGGAGTGTTTTTTCAAACAAAATCTAAAAGAGAAAAGATAACGGGAATTGAGAATGGGGGAGTTGAAATCTGACATCAATAATATAATTTTGACATGTCATCCGTACATTCTTCGTTCATTTCCATTTGGGTGAATCGAAACAGAAATCGCCTGAACTCGTAGATTATCTTTTAGATTAAACTTACTCTACTGGTTCCAAAACATAATCAATCATAACTCGTCTTATGTCCTATGCATTCTAAATATATACATTGACTGGATACTCTACAGAAATCAAAGGGAAGTTTGGCTGCGTTGATTTTGTATCCTTTGGGCCGACTTATTCACACTGAGTATTTGTATTGGGTTATATACGTACATTATGCACCTCGTCCTTCGATTTTCAGATAGGATCATTTTTTTACCGGCTGGCTGGGGCCGATGAATTGGGTTGATACACACATGATCACCATGCAATCGAATTAGAAGATTCTCGTATGTTCAAAGGTCACAGATCATAGGTGAGTATTGACACATTTAACTATGTGTTTAATATTTATCATTCAACCTTCAAACAAAGATAATGAACTGCTTTGATATATTTTTAAAAGGGTAGGAATCGATTATTTTGTGTATGAAATATTTAAATGAAAGAAAGTCTTTTTTATAGATATATGACATTTAAAATCTAACAATACGGTCAGATTATGGTTCTCAGAGCACAACTGTTACTAAGTAAAATGAAGAAGGGTTTATAACCTTGGATCTAGGCTGTACCAAAATGTGTAACGATGATCGAATTTGAAACTTTTTAACTGCATGATAATACTTGTAATAAATCATGTCTAAAAAAAAGTTCGGAACTTTTCAAACAAACAAAGAAACAAAACACAAATATCAACAACAGAATTCTGAGCGTAAAAAATGTGACGGTGCTAGGCCGTTATTCCAACCCCGGATCTTCGACCCCAATAACAACTTATCTACATGACCAGCGATTGTTTCCTGGTCCAGCCGGACAGTAGTTATATCCAAAACGATAATAAGGGGAGGTTACAGGTACGAAACGCACGATTTCAATCTGCATTTACTCCCTCTGAAATCTTCACTGACCAGCGGTTTTACACCCGGTGTAACATGCATGCCTGCTCATGATACATATCCTACCATGCCTTAAATTGTTATCCGTGCAAGAGTTGTCCCAAAACTCCTCCAAGGCCTAAATCCACTCAAGGCCTCCGGTCCTGATGACATCAGACCTATTGTCCTTAAAGAGTTTGCGACAGAAATAGCCCCGATCTTAACTCTGATAATCAAAGTCATTGACAACAGGTACATACATGTAGTTCCTCTGGGTTTGAAATCTGGCAATGTGTCAACTGTGCATAAAAAGGTCCAAAATCCAATCCAGAAAAATATAGGCCCATATCGCTAACATGTATCTGTAATAAAATCATTTCTACTACTCCATCATTTAAAACATTATGGTATAAGGGTCAATGTCATCAACTGGTTGACAGTTTCCTTGTTGGTAGAGCCCAAACAGAAGTAGTAGAAGGTGAAAGTCTGACTCTGTCAATGTCCATTCTGGAGTACCCCAGGGATCGGCTCTTGGACCCAGCTTATTCCTCATTTTTGATAAATGACATCCTTGTGGGTCTGAATGCTACATTTCGATTATTTGCAGATGGCACTATTGCAAATCTGGTTGTCAGGTCGAACAGCGATGCTGTAGCAATGCAGGAAGACCTTGACGAACTGGAGCTCTGGGGGAATATATGGGAAAAGGCCTTCCAACCGAGCAGATGTAATGTGCTATCATCCATAATTACAACGTAGACGGACATACATTAGAGCATGTGGATCAAGCTACGTATTTGGGTGTCACACTACAATCTGACCTCAAGTGGGACTCCCATATTAATAACATCTGCTCAAAGGCTAATTCCACCCTAGGCTTCTTGAGCCGAAAACTTAAAATTAGCTTTACAGCAGCCAAAGTGCAGGCATATAAATCACTAGTACGACCATCACTAGAATATGCTTGCACAGTATGGGATCCTCACATCCCAACACATATTGACAAAATTGAAATGGTGCAGCGCAGGGCTGCGAGTTACGTGCTTTATTATAATAGGCACATACTGCAATCACCGTACCTCAAGTGTGTCTGAAATGTTGGACCACTTAACATTTGATGAGTTGTGTCCTCTAGCAGGTAGACGTAGATAATTAGTATGCTCTTCCTACCATGTTTTACAATATTATCAATTGTAAAGCTGAAATAGCAAAATCTGACAGACTTATCCCCCCTGTCAGAAAACCCAGGCATGGAAACGAGCTCTCTTTCCAAAGTCCTTTCTCCAAATCTCAGTCTAGAAAAGAAACTGTCTTCCCTCGAACTATACACGAGTGGAATAAGCTCCCTCCTAATACCGTAATTAATCTGCCAACAAACTCTTTCGATTCAAGCCCCTACCGTCACTTTGCAAAAACCAACTAAATTCTTTCAGTCGAAAACTTTCCTTTTTCCATCTAAATCCTCCTCTGACATCAATCTTCACATTGCTGGAGTTGGTCAGTGCCCTTTAGAAGTGGAAATATTATCAAAGATGCGCCCCATTGATCGCGTTCATCTTAAATATGATTTTAACGGTCAAGTGTTCATACCATCATAGGGTCATGTAGCAATACGTATTTTAATCCTTGAAAGAATCTATGTCTGACGTCATTTTTTTTTGATAACTATTTCTAATCTCCGTGAAAAAAAAATCGTCTCTCACATCGCCAGTTTTCATATTTATTTATTTTAGCTTTTTGTGATAAGCTTACCAGAGTTACGTGCCCTTCACCAGCCATATTAGTTTGAGAGGCGTATCACATTTTTTATGTACATGTATGTCATTAGTTACCTTGGTAGCAGCGTAAACTCATATAAAATGCGAGTTATATTGAAGTGAGGGATATATAATAGCCGTTCATCAAGGAAAAGATTGGATTACTAAAGTTACTCACAAATGATTGGGTGCACATTGAATTCACAGTTACCCAAATGTACTTTTAACAAAGGGAAATAACTCATGTGTGCCTCACCAATCCAAATTCATATTATATTGGAAATTCGCAATTTTTATGTTGTGTTCAGTTTCTGAATTGAGTCACTCCCACTGTTTATGTGGCGTTAAGTTTCCGATTCGAGTCATTCTCACTTTTAATGTTGTGTTGAGTTTCTGATCTGAGCCACTCTCACTGTTTATGTGGTGATGAGTTTCTTGTTTGAGTCATTCTCACTGTTTATGTTGTGTTGAGTTTCTGATCTGAGCCACTCTCACTGTTTATGTGGTGCTGAGTTTCTTGTTTGAGTCATTCTCACTTTTTATGTTGTGTTGAGTTTCTGATCTGAGCCACTCTCACTGTTTATGTGGTGCTGAGTTTCTTGTTTGAGTCATTCTCACTTTTAATGTTGTGTTGAGTTTCTGATCTGAGCCACTCTCACTGTTTATGTGGTGCTGAGTTTCTTGTTTGAGTCATTCTCACTTTTAATGTTGTGTTGAGTTTCTGATCTGAGCCACTCTCACTGTTTATGTGGTGCTGAGTTTCTTGTTTGAGTCATTCTCACTTTTAATGTTGTGTTGAGTTTCTGATCTGAGCCACTCTCACTGTTTATGTGGTGCTGAGTTTCTTGTTTGAGTCATTCTCACTTTTAATGTTGTGTTGAGTTTCTGATCTGAGCCACTCTCACTGTTTATGTGGTGCTGAGTTTCTTGTTTGAGTCATTCTCACTTTTAATGTTGTGTTGAGTTTCTGATCTGAGCCACTCTCACTGTTTATGTGGTGCTGAGTTTCTTGTTTGAGTCATTCTCACTTTTAATGTTGTGTTGAGTTTCTGATCTGAGCCACTCTCACTGTTTATGTGGTGCTGAGTTTCTTGTTTGAGTCATTCTCACTTTTAATGTTGTGTTGAGTTTCTGATCTGCGCCACTCTCACTGTTTACAAGTGAACATTGCTAGAACTGTGTCTGATTAAAAGATAACCAAAGCAGCCAACATCATTGTACTATTGTAAATAACCATTCGTAAAACTACATTTTACTCATTTGTATGTAAACATGAGACACCTTTATCTGTTCAGTGTACGGGTCAAACAACAGGTGCATAATTGTGATATTTGTTAAGAAATGATAACAATATACGTATACCTATAACTATAAATTAGCATTGTTCTTATCGAAGGGCATTCTTTGCTGTTTTCAATACAAAATGTGCATATTTATTAAACTAAATATTCGCAAAAAAAATACAACAAACAAACAAAAAAATGGTCATAAGTTTTTTCTTTGACGTAAATCTATGCTATTGATAAACAATCTCTAAACTATTGATAAACTTGGTGCCAATAAGAATATATAGTAAACACAGCGTGATTATAACCAAGACTGAACAATATGAATATTACTAAGTACAATATGTGTATCTTGTCTAGTGTAACGCGATACTTCAGGAATGTTATCAGATACATCTCTAAAAAAGACACCAGACATATTAGTATATCCTTACGATACAAACAGGGGCCGCGTCTGACATTCTGCTACCATTGGCCCTTCACTACTGGGTCGCGGGTTCGATGCCTACGTGGGGCAGTCGCCAGGTACTGGCCGTAGGTTGGTGGTTTTTCTCCGGAAACTCCGACTTTCCTCCACCACCAAAACCTGGCACGTCCTTAAATGACCACAGGACGTAAAACACAAACAAACCAAACCAAACCTTACGCTACAAACAGGTATGTGATTAACAGGTACATACAATGTATATCTGTGACGTAGGTAGGGTATAGGTAGGGTATACACTGCAGGAATTTGTAAAGGTACAAAACTGTCTGGTCGAAAAGTGTATGTACCTTAAAGTTACAATAAATACAGCTCGACAAACAAATACGTTTAATGTATGATTTGAAAAGTTTCGAATATTTCACTTTTAAGTTAATTAGATCATATCTAAATTATCCGGAATATACTTCAAAGGACATTTTTATGTGTGTTATAGACATAGCTAGCATTCATCAATAACTTGATATAACGATTTTGATTTTATAGCACATTCGGAAAATATATTTTTTTTTACTATAGTCGTGAAAAATATTGACAATTATCATCGTATATTACTCAAAAAGGCGGTGCCATTTTTGTGCCAAAAACTATCCATCAAACGGACGCCGCAGACAGACGGACGAAGGGGAACCTGCAAACACTAGCACCTCCTCCTTCTACTGCATTGTGATCAGAAGCACGCAATTTGAAGAATAACACTTCGCTTGTTCATGCACTCAAACTGCCCAATTCCCATTGAATCAATTGATTTAATAAAATATTTTGAAATGAAAAAATGCACTCATCTATGTTATATATACATGACCTCTTGTTACACATATTATGTGTGTCTGAGTGAAATAAAAATCTTGAAAATCTTGTTCGATCTTCTTCAACGCAACCGACTGACAGTGCAGTTAAAGAGAGTTCGCTTTAAATGGCTGCGTTGTTGCCTGGTACAACTGTCGGAACCACTAGATAATGAAGAGAAACTTAAATATGGGAACAGGTTATGATCTTGTCATGAATCGGACTAAGGTAGGCACAGCATTTTACCTGTAATACGTACCTATACGTTTACCGCAATGTGCATTTAAAGATTTATTTTGATATCCCGAAAATTTCTTGGTCTAGATTAATACATACACAATATACGAAGATTGAATCATTAAATGATCGCTGATAAGTGTTTGTTTTTCTAAACTAGCTGTACCTGACGCCCTCATTAGAGTCTGTACGGTATTTCGACAGGTACAGTTTAATTCACATTAGAATATACTACAGATTATATACCATAAACTCTTTTCGTACCTCACAGTTCGTATAGGTGTTATACTTACAAATGCAAAACTGACCTGACTGAAATTTCATCCGATTATTGTGTCATTTTAAATCTAAACCGTTAAGCCTCAGTGGATTTCAATAGAGTTTTGTACCTCAGTATTCCCACTCAGACGACCCCACATACACAGATATGGATTTTAAAACTGTATATCTCTGTTCGTATTTATCTATATTGGGACACGTCGACAGAAAGTACAGACACCGTCAATAGTTAAATTGACAATATTACCGATCTGTTGTTCTAGAGAGCTCGCTCTTCAAATAGAATGCTCACAAGAGCTTTTAAAGTACGACTATTGCAGTTAAATCCTTTGAAGCGGCAGCCATATTGGAACTTGTGCGTCCTTGGTAACCCACAGAGGGGCTTAGGTATATACTGGACGGGTGTTAGTATTACGTTGCGTGTAACAGTAGGAGGTACAATGTGACGCTGTGAGGCCAAATAACACTAGATGAAGATGAACGGAGTTTCAGATGACGGTACGTTATTAATTAAATTTATTAATTCATATAATTAAAATAATTGAAAAGATAAAGTCGATGTGCATTGTAATGGTAATACTGGTAAGTACGTTGGCAGGTTTTCCTACATTGGCTGAAGATGAATGCTATTTTAGATAACGTAATTAGTTAATTGATAATGTTAATCATTATACTGCAAAATCAACTATTTAAGCATGCATAACGTAAGAAGGTTTTCCTATATTGGCTGAAGATGAATATTATTTTGGATAACGTTATTAGTTAAGTGACATGTTAGTTAATAGATAATCAACCATTTAAATGTATGCCAATGTGAATTACAGTAATTACCAAAGATAAATCCATATATACGTTGGCAAATCTTGTTCTAATGATGAAATTATAAGAGGAAGTTAATCAATATTGCTATAATTTTTTTTATATAATAATAAAATTAAATATGGAATTAGAATTGGATTGGATTTATATACAATTTAATCCCAAATGTACTTTGATAATGATACTGACAAACACCGTTTCATAGAACTACAAAAATCACGGTCGAATTTTTTCATCTACAAGTTGAAACATATACATTATGACTACAGTGTACAGTATTTTTTTTTTATAGCAGTCAACCTTCATATAAAACTTAAATTTAAGTGTTTAATCGAGGCAGACGAATTATGATAGACATTACGAGTTTTAATCGATTTATATGAGAGAAAAAAAATATGATTCTGATTATGAATTATGAATTCGATAGACCAAGTTGGCTTATAAATGACATTCGTGAATTTTGCGAAGAGGTCCATTTAAAATAAAGTACTTAATGTCGATAAAAGTCCATTTTTCAAACAGTCTATCGACAAAATTAAAGTGCCCATTATCGTATATTTATTATGTCAATGTACTTTGAATAATATATATAAAGTAAGTCTGATGAATTTATGAATATGCAAATATGGTTCGCAAACAATGTTAAATCCATTTTACAAATTCGTGGATTTGCATAAATTGGTTTATGTTCTTATATTAGTAGTTTAGTACGTAATTAGTAGGCAGCGTAGCTAATCCTTTTAGCTTCATGAATTATTAGATGTAGATATCATCAAATCAGTAATTTGATCCATTGAATGGCTCAATGACTTAACGAGATATTGATGGATTAGGTCTTGATTTGACTCATTCATTAATTGGTAGTTGATTCGAGCGAGTGGTTGATTGATTGACTGACTAGTTGGTTGGTTGCTTACTTGCTTGGTTCGTTCGTTTCTTCGTCCATTCATTCATTCATTCATGCATTCATTCGTTGGTTCGTTGGTTCGTTCATTCATTCATTCATTCGTTGGTTCGTTGGTTCGTTCATTCATTCATTCATTCATTCGTTGGTTCGTTGGTTCGTTCATTCGTTCATTCGTTCATTCGTTCATTCATTCATTCGTTGGTTCGTTGGCTCGTTCATTCATTCATTCGTTGGTTCGTTGGTTCGTTCATTCATTCATTCGTTGGTTCGTTGGTTCGTTGGTTCGTTCATTCATTCATTCATTCATTCATTCGTTGGTTCGTTGGTTCGTTCATTCATTCATTCATTCATTCGTTGGTTCGTTGGTTCGTTGGTTCGTTCGTCCATTCATTCGTTGGTTCGTTGGTTGGTTGGTTCGTTGGTTGGTTGGTTCGTTGGTTCGTTGGTTCGTTGGTTCGTTGGTTCGTTGGTTCGTTCGTCCATTCATTCGTTGGTTCGTTGGTTCGTTGGTTGGTTGGTTGGTTGGTTGGTTCGTTGGTTCGTTCATTCATTCATTCATTCATTTGTATAGTCGGTTTATGGTTGACAGGTATACTAGCTCATTTAATGCTTGATTTGTTGTTTGTGTGGTTGATGATAACATGCTAATTTAAAAAAAAAAAGTTTCATGGTTAAGTGTTTTCCAAAATGAAAATCAATGTCTGCTGTGATCGTTAGATGCATGAAATACAATTCACGATCTACTCGACAGCATTCACAAAAAAAATCATCAAAGACTAGACATTTGAAGAATATCACCAGAGGCGTGAACCGACGTGAGTCATGGCACCCACTTAAAACGTCACAATATGACGTCACGATTTAAAATCATGAAAGTAAGTTTTTGAAATCATCTTACTAAAGTTGTAAAAGGCTGCTGGAAAAAAGTGACTGAGAAAATATGATAGTCTCATGTTTCAGGCATGTCACCGGGGAACATTACACTTACCCTATTACATATTACTGAACATATATGTACACATGTTTGTAAAATCGACTTCAGTTGCCAAATGTGTAAGAATGGTATATTGTGACTGATATTAAAATAGAATTAGTTATAAAAAAATGGACGAGATATTCGATATTAATTTCAAATAAGCGCACATGAAAGTAAAACTACTGCACATAGACAAGTCTACCTTCGGATCGGTCACATTTAAAGAGGCAATAATAAACTAACCAAACAGACGATAATACAAGTTTATATTTACAATACCTCCGACGGTGTTAACAGAACACTTGTGATACATAAGTATATTGACAAATGTAACGCAGACAAAATATGAAATAACATAACACACGAGGAATTCCAAATATAAAATGATCATGTTGAAGAGATTCAAATACCTTTTGCGTTATGTGTGTTATTTGATTATTGACACAGCTTTAAACTCGAACAGGCTTTAAATTATTGCATTGTGTGTCTACATTTTAGCACAATACACCGCCCGCACACTGGCGAGTCGTATTTCTAAAGACCCCAAACCAACAGTTCACGGAATCTGCTGTTGACGTTTCTCTGTTATTAGTTAAGTGGTGTATTGAACATGAGTTTGTTTGTGGATATAATGCCCAGCCATCTTTGAAATTAATCTCCTATCTGTAATAAAGAAATCGATGATAAACTGTACCGTTAATATATTACCGTAATGCTGCCAAATATTCCGTAATTTTGAGCATTTATTTCTTCCAAACAGTGTTATGAATATGAAGTAGTAGTCGATGATGATAGTATAAAATACATAAGTATTCAAAAAAAATGTCATATTTGAAATTAATGTCTCTGTCCGTAAGTTGCATGTTTAAATGTACTTTATTAAAACTGACGTAATACCGTGGTATTAAACCGCTAAAAACCCACCATCCAAGTTCGTCATCACTGATATCGTTGCTATACTGTAGTATAAACTTTTAAGTTAAAACTGTTATAAAAACCTAATGTCCAGTCATTTCTGAAATTGATATTCCGTTTGAAATTTAGAAAATATAATTATAAATTACACAGATTACTGTAAATTATACAAAGAAGCCTGTCGTGTGTCACCTCTATATTGTTATAATTATGTTACCGAACTCAATATATATATACCCTAATCTCCAGTAATCGTCGACATTAATCTGCTGTCTTAACAATAATCCGGATAACAAATTATATATTAAACTCCCCATTTCAAACACAGAATTAAAAAGGAATCTCCATAGTGCTGACATGTTACGGTATGAACAGATTGTAATTAAAAAAACTACTTCCGGAATTTACTGTATATGGTAGGAGCTCATGATATTCCGGATAATTTTAATTCTACAAACCCTGCGTTTGAAAGAAAGATGCCACTCGTGTAAGAACGGACCCAAAATTCCGGATTTTTGAATGATACAATTAGGTAAACGGACCTCCAATGAAATTCTACACTGCTGCATTAGGGCTATTGTGACAAAATATACCTAGATCAACTTGGATATAACATTTTAAAGCCATCAACATTGGACTCATTCAGTTTACAGAAATCTATTGAAAACAACTACAAAGTCGACGGACGTTGAATACACATTTGCGGTTTTCTAGACTTGACATTCGAACACAAATACGTATTATCCACATTTTAATTTGATTTTCTTCATGGCTGCCGTTCAATGATGTCGATATTTAAATGTCATAATAGATTTTAACGTTATATTTACTTAATGAAGTCATGTACTGTACAGAGCTGAATCGGGAAATTCGTATACATTAGATTTGTACTTTATTGAGAAGTAAGTTATTGAATCCAATAAAGGACGAGTAAATCAAAGATAGTTGTCGTCAAAATAAAGTTTTTTTCCAATAATTTATATACAACACGTGTCAAGGGGGACCCTCAATTTAACTTATAACATGTACCAATTAAACTGTTTTGGAAAAATATATATCTTTTCAGAGAAATCTGGATTTTTTTAAATTCAAGATTTGTACGTGTTTGTTGAACTTAGATGACGTCAGTTTATAATTCTGCATTAACACTTCCTACAAAATCGATCGCTTTCAAAGAAATAGAAAGGTGTCGTCTGCTCACATATCAAGGCTGCTAAGTATTTAATTAGGAATTACTTTAATCTCAAGCTGTTTGACGAAGAGCAAATGAGAATAGGGATCTTCGATAATACTGTCCATCCTATTTATCCGGAAATTTGATAATTCTTTATCCGGAATATCTACCGCATATGGTTTTGTTTTTATAAAAGACGCATATGTTGTATTGCGTACCTGTAGTTTTTATCAGTGCAGTAGTGCGCTTTCTGCCATTAATCGATAGCAGTCTGTTTTAGTTTTGATAAAAATATTTGCATACGTGTTTTAATGAGTTAAACCTATTGACTTCTAGGCGTGAATGAAGTCAATAAATGAAGGAAAAACTATGCAGGTATTCATGATTTATTACTGGTCGGATAAAAGATCCGGATACAAACACCTTATCACGGTTTTAGTGTGAAAATAGAGAGTTTGCGTGTCGCTGAGGCAGAGATTTTAACAAACACGTTATCAAGTAAGGAACTTCATACACAAGAGTTTCACGACAAAGATTGTCTCTATATAATGGATATGTGCAATGCCAAATAGGATGTACTTGACTGTTCGATTGCTTTGATTTGGTCACGACCAGGAAAGAGATCATTGGATACCCAAATTAAATATGGAGGTGCATGGTGGAGAATCTAAAAACATTATTTTGCTGAAAAATGGTGGAGTGGCTTCTAGCGATATGGAACCATTAACAACGACTACGCCAATACCTAACGTGACAAATTGTGCTAACGAGAGTTGTAAGTTGCAATTTACATACGTTATTTTAGTATACACTCACTAGCTGGTTGCCAGGATTTATATATGAGGACCGTGTTAGAAACAATGATGCTTCAAGCCAAATTTGGTTGAAATACGATCACTTATTCAGGAGGAGTAGACTTTTTAAGGAAATAATTGACAGTATGGTATAAGCTCACTTTTGGTCCATACGACCAGACAAGCGTTTGACCAGATAGGTGGGAAAGGGGGTGACAATTCACGAAATTCATGAAATTAATTTTGATGTTTCCAGACATTTTAGGTAAATGGATGTGTTGGTATGTGTGTCTGTAAATATGATTGTTTTGGGGTAATGACAAGGGAATGGGATAAGGGGGTAGGGGTCCACGGAAAAGAGGGGGGGACTACACTTAACGTCTTGATCCCTCGCTGTTGATTGCATTGTAGGGCGCATACATATCTGACGCGACAATTACGGTAGCGCTGCTACATACAGACATTGACACTAGGACGGCAAAGCATTGACTAAAATCAAGTACCTACTCAAAACTAGAACTCTTCTGATCGACATTTCAAAAACTGACAAGTGTTATTCAAAAAAATATATTTTATTGTCGAGTATTGATCCCCTATTGATCACCACTCCTATCTACTGACGACATAGACGCGATGTACGTGTTAAAAATCACCTGGAACCACGCCTAAATTATTTACGCTATACTCCAGTGATGTTTGCGGAGAAGTGTAAAAATAAGATGCCAAAATCGATGAAAAATATAATCATGGTACGAAAATTTAAAAAATGATTAAATGGTAAAACTATAGTTCTCATGTTGTAAAATGTTTACAGCGAAGAATATGTTTTCTATTCCAATCGTTTACAATGTAGGACATATCTGATGCTTCAATTATTTATAATGTGGAGCAGAGATCTGATGCTCCAGTTGTTTACTGTTCAGAATGGACAGACAATCTACGTTTTGATTTCCACAATCGATAACTATATAAAACGTATTATATTATCAAATTACTCTCCCAAGCAAGTTTTTGTTCAGGCACTAGACTTGTGATTTTTGATGCGATGAAGTCAGTTGAGATCCAAACATACCAACTCCGGTCCCTGTGTCCGCACCAACAAAAATTGCATAATCGGCAATATTCATGTTTTTTTTCTGGTTTGGTATCGATTGCAAAGTGTTTGAGCTTTAAACCTATTTCATACCTGGTGTAATATGTGTATAATGGTACCTAATTATATATGTACATATCAAGTATATGTAATTAAAAATCTTAGTCTGTGTATAAAAATCCAGCATTTCAATGCATATATGCATTACATTGCTATTTCAATATGTATTATACCAATAACAAGCGATCAAAAGAAGCGCGGCCTCTTTGATGTCAAATAAAATTTAGAAATTGAAAAGCTTTTTAAATATTTGGTACGAGAATTTGTCTAAAATTGAAGGTTGAGAACGGACGTACCTTACCTAACACATCTTCATGAAAAACATTCATTCAAATTGTTCAACCTTTGAGAAAAAACTGAACCCGGCCCGATTTTTTATGAGCAAAAGTGTTTGGAATGTTTTTACTGTTTTTGAACGACCAGTGTGCCTATACAGCGTTGTCTGCTATTGTGCTAGTCTGTTTAATGTTTTATTTTATGATTCTAAAGTTCAATTTGTTCATTTATGTCCTTGTGATCAAATGTACTCTGACCTCAATCTTTGTTCACCTGATCCCCACTTTACGTTTGACCTGGAGAGCATGTCGACCATTAAATGGTTATGCTATAAAATAATAAGTTGGACGTAAAATAGAGATTTGATTTACCGTTTCAAGCGTCTCAGCGATTGAACAAAATACCCGGGGCGACACAGACAATTTTATTGACATTTGTAGATATTTCTAGAAATTAGAATACATTGAAATTACTTTCGTTATGGGATTTTGTCAACTCCTTTTATGTTCTGCACTGCGTTTTCGTGTCTTATCTGAGTGCTAGGGTACGGTAAGACGTTTAAATTAAATAAACTAGATCCGAAATTTGCTATTTTGCAACCAGTATTATCTTACCTCGCATGATACTAATTTAGCAATTTGGTCATTAGAACCATGTTGATATACAGTCGAAAATAACGACAGACGATCGTGTAAACGCTGTTTTGGAGTAACGGTTTTATCGCTTAAGTCCTTGAAAAAATCCCCTATAATTTATGGCGTTCTGATTCCGAATGTGACCTAATACGGAGAGATTTTTTAAATATCCCCTTCAAAGCCAAGTGTCTTAGAGTTTTGAGAATGTTTGTAAATCCACGTAGCTTACGATGGTAGTGTTTCTATCCCTGTAAATCCTTATACGTCAGTAGAATTACAGAAAGCTTAATTTTAAGATAAATCACCAGAGACAGCTACTAGACAAATCCACCAAAGTTTTGGACTTTGTCAACAACGTAGCATGGGGAGTTTATCATCAAAGTATTCCGGCTTTGTCATCAAATTTCGGGGACTTTGTCATCATTGCATGGGTACTAGTACATTAATAAGCGGGGACAATGTCATCAATATAAAGATACTTTGTCATCAAAGCGTGGGGACTTTAGTATCAAAGTTAGGAGAATTCGTCATCAAAGCAGGAGTAAAGACTCTTTTTAGAGTAAAGAGTAAAAGCCAGCAAAGCATAGTGACGTCATCAAAGTTAAGGACTATGTCATAAAATGGGGACTAGTAATTAAATATGAGGACATAACATGATTTAATGAGTCACTTTACTTAAGAAAGTGTATTTAGATATTTGTAACGTGACCTATTTTAATTCATACCCGAAGAATTTAAAACTTGTATAAGCCAGAATGTAAGAACATATTTTGTCTACATTTCTGCAAACTGGACCAATGTAAATAAAAAACCTGCCTTTCCCGAACAAACGATTGTCCCCAGTTGTATTACAGCAATATTCTCCGACTACCGATCGGTATAAGTAGAACCTTTATATTTCGAAAACCTGTCTATTCCGTGTTGAAATATTTGTTGTTGCGCTCGGTCCAGACTTTACAAACTATTGATAGAACTTTCGTTAAATCTAACATGTTCATTTACGTAGTGTGTTATAAAGATCGATACGGATGGTCCACGGTTCCCTGGGGTTTATAGGCAAATAAATACAAAAAAATACCAGGAACATGAGGCCCAATTCTGTAATAGGCCTGGGTGTTCTGATATTTTTGTGTTTAGCTGTCTATAAATACAGGTAGCTGTGCACGATGGTCGACTGTTCGACTATCATTTTTCATTAAGAGATAAGTGGCATATAATAAATCAGTGTATAAAGCATGCATAGACTGTCTAATGTATTAATGTGTGTTGAATTATATTTTCCTACATAATATGAATTCTTAATAAGAAATGTCTAAACAGGAACAACATGGTCACCTTGTGTCATACCTTACCCCGACCCATTATCTGATATATATATAGTTATATATCCTTAATGGGGTCGATACGTGCCAAACATGAACTCCTGATCATGATCAATATAAGGGTTTTAAGTCAGCGGTAGGTATATTAGGTAGATACAAAGATATGATTAATCAATTTGTACGCATACATGTTTTATATGTTTATCATACCTGGGTGTCCAAATCGATATCTGACCATCAGACACGGACGTTTAATATATTTATAGTTGAAATGGCCTAAATGATTAATCTATAGCTACTGGATTCGATGTCAATGCAAACAAAACAAATATATTCGGGCGAGGGATGATTTTAAAAAACATTTTCTTTGGGAAAACCACGCGATTTTTACACGATTAGAGGGTATTATCTTAAATGATTAGTTTATAGCTCCTGTAGGCGATGTAAATGCAAAAAGTCTTTTGAAAGGGGAGGGGGATTTTTTGAACATTTTCTATATGAAAATCCTGCTATTTTAACACAATAGGATAACAGCACAGACAAGCCTACGCCTGAATTCTACTCTATGGGTTCGGAAACTTAGGGAAATTGATCTACATGACCCAAATGAAGGACTGTGAGATAATAATGAAACTTAAATACTTACATGGGAATATGAACGGCAAGACCGGGATTCGAACCAGGGCCCTCGTAATTCTAAACGGACGCTCAACATGGGCGCAGGCAATCGATCCACTCTTGTTCCGTCGCACATTCATATAGGAGTTGAGCGTCCTATGAATGGTCAGGTCAGTTTAGAAAAGAGACTCCTTTTATTAGTAGTAAAGCAACTTATTGTTTATTAATAGTAATATCTTATAATATTTATGAAGTTTAAGCATGCATTATATACAGAATTGTTTCATTTTTATTTTCAACTTTGGTATGAGCACAATAGTATTATATTATAAGTCAGTCAAGGATATCATCAAGTAGACATGCCAAAATGTTCTGATAAAAGTAAAATTCTGTCCATACATACGCTGCACCCTTGATCGTAAGTACACCATTTAGTATCAAAATGCAGAGTATCACATACATGTTTATAGAATCACGCCTTGTGTACTGTGCCAGCAAGTCGTCTTGTTAGGAAATCAAATATAAACTCAATAATGATATGTTTGGTGATTAAAATTATAACCTGCGAAAGAGCTGAGCAAACTACTGATATCCCCGACTTTTTTTTAATAAAATCGTTTAAACCCCTTCACCCAAAATGTGTGCAGGGGGATATTTTGTTCGTGTAGATATTGAATTCAGTTTACCTGTGTAGTAAATAGCCATTTACTGTGTGTATGTGTGTTTATACAATACGGTGTACCAGGTAATATGCATTCTAATGCGATCCAACTTTTGACATTTTCAGGGTTGATTAAATATGAACTAGATAAGAAATCAATAATAAAATCAATTATTACCTTTGTGAGATCCAATTTGCCGCATGATTGCTTGGCAAAGTCGACATGGATCTATATAGCGATAATCCGTTTTGTCAGTGATAACCCGATAGTCAGGGATTAAGTGGTATTATGTAGATTACACTGTTTTATAGCGTCTTACAGCTTTTTTTACAGTTACAAAAACAGTACTATATGTTCAATAGCCTTAAGTTAGCTCATATGAACATAGAAACTGCATACCAATTTTAAACTATGAACGTTATCGACGTTTTTTTGACAAGCTATATAAATATATTGCTGTATAATACTGACCGATGATAACTGAGGACAAACTTCTTCTGCAGGAGAAAGGCGTGCTTCCCATTCCCTTTGTATAGCAACGAGATGGACCACATGATATGTTTAACTTAGTCCTGGATGACGTTGACTTTTATGCATTGGTGAAGTCACATTAAAAAGTTGAAACAGTAATGGGGACTGTTTCAAAAGTCCCTCAAACTGTCCTCGCTGTCGTAAATGATGCAATTGAAAGTTTTTGCAATTAATATCCTTTACTAAGCTGGAGCAAAATCAGATATAAATAGGATCTGTTGGCATCACATTGGCGTATACATGCATTGGGAAGAGTTTACAATGCCATACTACCCCCAATACCTGAGAAATAGAGATGGACCGTTGGCATTACCTTGGCGTCCACCGATAAACGTGTCAATCAATCAGAGGACACAGCGGTAATCTTTGATGATCGAAGGAAATTTTTTGAAACTGTTAATCAAAAGAAAAATGAGGGGAAAACGAAGAAAGAATCATTATAACAAGGAGACAAAGAAACGTAGCAAAAACAGTAAGTTCCCAAACGTGTTTAGGGGAATTAACTAGCCTTTCACCATAATGGACAATGCCACCTTACAATGCGTGTACTGGGGAGCAGCTGTAATACACAATGGAGAAGAAAAAATGTGTGTGATGAAAAGTTGAGCTTCCTCGGGGGCTATAAATCTCAATTCTGACACAAATGTAAACATATCGCTTCCTTGAATCCTTAATATCAACAAAGCGTTTAATATCATTCGCATACAAAGGCCTCTTTCACGAATACACACAGCTGTCTCGGTATGTATTACCGTGAGGTCAGGTACGACATAAAATTAAAAACGTTTTCCGACCTATATAATCCGTCCCGACCGAATTCCAATGGTGACTTGAGGAGAATAATACCCATTTCTTCTCTATTATTGACGAGTTAATTTAAAATCAATAAAATTCGAACTTTAGAAACAAACAATGCCACTGTTTTTACTGTGATTTATAAACTTAAGTGGGATCTTAGCGTGCTTAATACCACAGTATCATTCGGCACGACCGATATATTTTTATATGATCCATGTCTTAAATATCTAATTAAGATGCACTTGTTTATCATCTACCATCATATTTTATTTTTGGTCTTTTCATTTCATCTATTTTCTTCATGTCTTTATTTATATTAACATATGTGCAAAGGTGTTGACTGAGGATTGACACTCGTCGTCCAAAATAAAAAAAAATAAATCAATGGAGTTACTTAGAAAATCACTGATTTCTAAAGATTCGCAAAAAATATGATTTCAGAAGGATCAGCAAAACTTAAGTAGCACAATTTAAAACCAAGCATAAAAATAACACTTGAAATCCGCTGTATGATATGTACTTATGTTTGTCAACAAATATCATTTTAACAAAAAATGATTTTTCTTCGCCATCAAGTATGGAGTGGCTGTGTGTTTACGGGCTATTCTATATCTAATCAACATTATGGTACTGATGTTTAAGGCACGTCGCTGTTTCATTTTATATGTGAACGGGTTTCACATCAACCTCCGTAACACACTATTGTTTGTATCAAGTACAGACTAGACCTCCTGTGTCACACTGCATGGCTCTATGAGACAACTAAATGATAGCCCTGGCAGAATCGGGGGATCTCCTTCTGTGTCTTCCAAATACGGGACATTAGACAAATCCTTTATTGATTTGCTGCCCGTTTTAAAACACTTAAGCCTTCTATCTTTTTTCTTCTTATCTGGTCAGACTATTTTAAAAGAATAATGTTGCCTGGTAGAGTGTCAGGCCCCCGTATCCGGATTATGAAATTTCAGTATTATGACACATTTTATTATAAAACATTACCATTGAGTGGTCCCGTCAATTGAATCTTACTACCAGTAGCTTTTGCTAATACGTTTATATACTAATAATAGATACTCAGAAACTATTATAGTGATCACCCTTTATTCCCCCCAACATACTGAATTAAATATAATTCTCGTGTAGATCTCCCCATGTTAACGGTATAAACACATATTCTATCTCAAAGAATCAAACGACCAAGGCCAAGTGATTGCGCTCAACACCTCATATATGATTTCAAATAGCCTCGCCTCAGCCAAATGTTTGTCTTTGTTCAATACTGACGACAGTGAAGGAGTAAGTGTTATCACTACTAAAAGTCAACAAGGCCCTCAGCCCTGATGGTCGGGGTAAGATGGTACTTCACTCGTGTTTACAACCTGTCGGGTAGGAGATACTCGAGTACGTATAGATCACGTACTTCGCTTGTTGTCATGTGATCAACCACCCGTGTAACTGTGTCTAATCACCATTAATACATGAATGAATAAAGAATGAAAACGAACGGAATGAATGAATGCGGAATGAATGAATGAATGAAAACGAACGAAATGAATGAATGAAAACGAACGGACGAATGAATAAATGAACGAACAAAAACGAACTGACTAACGGACGAATGAATGAATAAGTGTATAGATAGATCGATCGATCGATCAATTCGCAATCAATCAATTTATTTATTGGTGCATAAAAGCTTTTTTTTTTTTTTTATAGTTCAAGAATTTTATGAATAAAACAATGAAGGATGTATTCTTGCAATAGTAAGTTATCCAGTTTAGGTATTAGTACCTGAATGATTGAATATGTACATCCTTAAATACAAGAGTGAATAGCCTCTGATGTCAACTATGTCAATATCAATTATTTGTCGCCATAACATGAAAATTAAGAAATAAAACAATGACAGCAGAGGTATTCTATCACTGGTGGACTAAGAATTATTGTAAATACGTTAGAAGATATATAGTAAATGGTTAACATTTGATTTTTAATTTTACCGGTGTATCATACCTGTTTATTGAATAACCGTGTCTAAATGTATAACATTTCAGCGAGAGACCTTTTTAATGTCTCCCTATTCTGTGGCTACCGTACGCGTCTGCATGTTATTTCGACTTGAGCTGATTCAAGGATTTCTTTAACAAACATTTACATAGCAATCTCAATAATTGGTTGCCAATTGTTCCTTTTTTGCAGGTGCGGAATGTCACTTTCGGTACCGTCATCTTGATGACGTCATTGAGAGCGACCAGACTCACCAGAAGCGGGCGGCATTGGAGGCCCCGCTCCGGTATGAACATCTCGCTGAAGAGGAGAGGGCGATGGTGGAAAAGCTACTGATGGGTGGCCTCCCCAGGGCGGATATGCCCGAGCCGTCGCCAAAAATTGTCAGACTCTACGTCAGTTCCGCCGGATATGGTACGTAAACACCCCAATAAAAAGCTGCAATGGATATATATATAATTTGAATATATTTAATTTGTACATTATTTAAAAAAAGTATTAAGCAATATTAAAGTAGACAATAACCAGACTAATGATAGTGATGTATATGTCAATTTGTTTTGCACCCTAATGCTACGAAAGTTCATTTATAACCTAGGTCAAGCGGAGCTTAATTTCTCTTTTACTAGCTGTTTATAAACACGCTTGCCTCGAAGTTTGTGTTAAGATGAAGAAATCATCAAGCTTATTTTAACCAGCCCTTTCTCAAAAATGAAATCGTATGTTCTTACTTAGTCGTTTAAGGCAATGTCTTGTTCTAAAATCAGTACGTATTCATGTGCTGTTCACTTAAAGACCCATGTAACACTCTCAAAAAGGCAATATGTATTCGAAACTGATTTTTTTCCGGAATGAGTACAACGTTGATAAACCATTTTTGAAAAGAAAAGTATACATTGTGGGACTTTTATGAAAACTATGGAGATAAAATAAGCAAAACAATAACCAACAATAGTGTTCGAGGTGTAAAAAATCAGTGGGGCTACACTTGGATTCGAATTGGACTTCAAATTGTTATACTGTCGCTCTATATGTGAAATTAAGGGGAGGTTACTGGGTATATGAAAACAACGGTGAAGTTGGAAAGGGATCCTTAACTTAATTAGTACTACTAGTATTACATTGCTTTTTCCCGTAACGAGAAAAAAGGGTTGTGGTTTTAGTACAAGTAAATTATACATGATATAAAAAAAACAATTTATCACATGTATAAATAAAACGTTCGATATTTACCACATTTTTCTCGTTAAATGGATTTGTAATTTGAATATATTAATTGTTTGTTCTTAGAGATGGAAAGTTTTTGGTCTATTTTACGCTCAGAATTAGGCAAGATACCTTACTATGATCATGATTCGGGAAAAGTAAATGATATTTAAATATCAACTGTGTTTATTTTACAAAAACTGAAAACAAGTTATTCCAACTTATATCCATGCCTCTTGTAGGCCCAGATGTTAGCGCGCGTGGGTCTTAATGTTGGAGGACACCAGTGTACCGGAGAAAACTCAAGTTGTCGAGTAAGGTGACCCTATACCTTTTCACGTCCGATCGGGGAATCGAGCCCCGGCCGCCCTGTTGTAAGGCGAGAGCGTTATCCACTACGCCGCCCGATCACCCACATTATATTTGTTAACAGTTATATAACATTAAACCTTCATTTCACAGATACAGAGGCTGAGAGGACTGCGTTCATGCTGCACGTCTACCCGGACATGCGCGAATACTGCCGGGACCAGTACGGCATTGACTTCCAGGTAACGTTACTTCCGGTATATCTCAACCGAATCGATGTCCAAGTCGTAGAGATTTACATCGGACTCAATTAAGAAGATAGAATATTGATCGTAATTGCAAATTGATAAAAACGTCATGATTCCACTTTTATAAACATAGCCTTAGATATGTGACATCTTTTTATATTCTAAAATTGACTTTTAACCTTACACAGGCTATTGACTTGAAGTGGGGCGCTAAGACAGAAGGAATTGTTCCCATGCCAACCGACCAGACCTGTTTCCGGGAATTCCGCCATTGTCGTCAAACTTCCATGGGACCTGTCTTTCTGGTACGAAATCTCACCTTATTGTCACACACAATATATTTAGCATACTTTTGTTCTTATTCTATCTAAGTACTAAACATGTAGAATCTACCACCCAATATCAAGGTTCGTCTACAATCACTGGTCTTCCCTTCACCATCAAGTTCGAGGTCTACGTTGGGCAATCGCCAGGTACTATCCGTAGGTCGATCTAAGTACTTAACATGTATAATCTACCACCCAATATCAGGGTTCGTCTACAATCACTGGCACTCCCTTCACCATCAAGTTCGAGGTCTATGTGGGGCAATCGCCAGGTACTGTCCGTATGTCGGTAATTTTTCTCCGGGTACTCCGGTTTTCCTCCATGACCTTAACCTAGCACGTCCTTATTTTAAAGCAACTTTTAATATGACTTTAAGCACAAACAAACCAAACCAAACCATATCATATTAGGCTTATTCAAAAACACATAAAAATGTGTAAACGTTATACAATACACATATCTATATTGTATTGACTATAACGGTAAGTAGAGGCACAGAACGAGACTATACGGTGGGTAATGCACGATGAATACAATAACGAATGACGATATAAGTTAAAATATAGGCGTGTTTGGATTTTGAAAATAGTAGTTAGGTAAACTTAGAAAACAAACCAGCAACTACTTCTCACGAAGATACAGTTTAACTTCGTTATATAAAGCCTGTATCTTTATCGGTGTCTATCACTAGCAGTTTAATCAAATGCTCCATCCATTTCAAACTTCATTATGCAACAAATTCGCGAACTCTCTCTTTAATCATGTTTGCTTGACAGGATTTTAAAAGTTTAGTTGTTTTATTTTCAAAAATAGGAATAGTAGTAGGACAGTTCTAGTTAATGTATTAACATTTCTACAGGGTTTGATTGGTCAAAAGCACAGACGTTACAGCCCTCCGGAGGAGATACACAGGTCAGAGTTCGAGAGAATTTACGAGGCTTTGGTCAACAATGATCATGACGTCACGTTGTTGGAGACGTACTACAAAGAGGACACGAACGTCACGCCAATAGTACGTCGTCTGACCGACCCTGTCGACATCATGGGTGAGTGTGACGTCACTAGAGACACATATCTACCTTCATATTTACCAAACGAAACTTTTGGCGTGACGTGTAATTCTCTACCTCGTCGTAAATATAACAATTATGACGAAACTGATTCTGTATACAGTATATGTACCTCATTTATTTCTTTTGAATTTGATTGTTGGTTGTCATTCAAATCTTTTTCGTGAGAAGTTAAATTTTCGAAAGATGCAATATCATACGAACGCTCCTGTTTAACCGTCTATAAAACAACTGTTCGCGAGATTAATAACCTAACCAAAGTGAATGCTCACGTACAAACGTAATTTTCAGTATGTCCACAGAGGAACGTCATTAAGATCAGTATTGTTTTCTGTTTGTAGGCTGTGCTCTCCCCGCCAGTACATACACGTTAGCTAAGCTACAACACCTGTTAGCTACAGGAGCAGACCTGTGTCTTACGGACAAATCAATCAATGAGACGGACTACCAGAAATATCAGGCCTCAGGTACATAAACCAGACGATTGCTTAAAGATCCCCGTACCACTGCCAAAACTGTAAATACGCATCATAAATAAGACCAGCGTTAACTACGGCAGTGTTTAAGATGGCCGTACCACTGTCAAAACTGTAAATACGCATCATAAATAAGACCAGCGTTAACTACGGCAGTATTTCAGGATGGCCGTACCACTGTCAAAACTGTAAATACGCATCATAAATAAGACCAGCGTTAACTACGGCAGTGCTTAAGGATGGCCGTACCATTGTCAAAAACTGTAAACACGCTTCCGAAACCTCTTTTTCTGGCATGACTTTAGCTTTGATATATCGGTCCTGAAAAGAAAACCATACCTTTCGGAGCCTGTAAGGAATATAATAAAAGCCAAATATACAGAATTTGTTATGCAAAATTGTGCTGAGTCTGAAAATTTTGCGGGGCCAGACCTTGATTTGAACTCTGGAATTCGAATTATTATACTTTTGCTTTAACCGACCGATCTACCTGGTCAATGGAAATGTCCTGGCACAACTGTACTACAGTTATTTCCAAAACCAAAGTAAAGGGAGGGTACTATATATACGGGAATTTGTAGTGTTTTGCCTTTAATGGGACAGGAATCCTTAAATGAACAATAAGATGAGCCATTATTATGTATCTTGTTTAAAATTTATAACTTGTTGACATTAATTAATGGTGGACTTTTAATAAGGTTGATACGTTGACTTATAAACGTGACAAAGTTACACTGGTATTTACCGGTATTAAGTAGGGAACTTACATGGGATTAACTGCTAATCCGGTTGTTTAATCAATAACACATTAGATACTATGTAGCGTACGTCAATTGTTTTCATCTCAAAAAAGGTAAATGTCACACATTTCAAATTTTGTTTAGTTAATGTAATTTCTAAAAAAACGTATTTTTTTTACATTTTCTTTTTTCAGATTTGCACATGGAAGGACTCTATGAACTGTCGCCTGAATCTAGAGCAGAGAAAAGTTTGATTTATATACGGGATTTCACTAATATGGATAAGCTTCTGAGTGATAGCGCCAAACATGAATACATAGATTTCAATCCAATTACCAAGGAAATTGATAAAGCAAGTGTTCAAGAACTTGACGACCTCAAATCCACGCTCAAGTTTCTTCTTCCAAGTGCAAACATAAATGAATCGGAAATAGAATGGGCTGGAAACGGTTTGAAAAATTCGAAACGAGACGAATATCTTCAAAAATCCTCTCGAAAAATGTTCAGTTCCCTGAAAACGCTTATCGACAGGGCTGTGGAAAAACGGAACCCTTTGGTAGAAGATGAACTTTACAACGAAGTGTTACAGCATCATAACATAGCAGCAAAACTGTGTCCGAACGTCCACGGCCGTTCTGAAATCCTGGCTGCCGTGAAGGGGTATCTACTCTCTGAAACGGACCAACCCCTAGTCATCTGTGGCGAAGCCGGGAGTGGAAAGTCATCGGTCATGGCAAAGATAGCTTTAGATATCAATGTTGCTATACAGAACAACGATTTAGCCATGAGAACTTCAATCATTTGTCGATTTTTAGGGAAAACTCAGAAATCTCTTACAGCACAGCAACTGTTATTTTCGGTGTGTCACCAGCTCGCTTTTGCTATGGGGAAATACCGTCACGAAGTCCCCAGCGACTATAAGACCTTAAAACTCTACTTCATTGACTTGCTACAACGTGGTGAGTTTGGTGGTATGGTCATCATTCTGCTTGATTCACTGGACGTATTGTCCACATGCGACAATGGGCACAAACTTGAATGGCTGCCGTCTCGAGTAGCGGCCAACATCAAACTCGTTGTCACCACCAGTATGGAAAGTAAGGGCACTCTACAACGTCTGACGAACAAGTGCCCCACAAACATCCACGAACTTAGTCCATTCAGTCCCACGGATTGCGAGGATATTGTGAAACATCTCATGAATACTCGTGAACTTGCTGTGACGTATAACCAGTGGAAAACGATCAAAGACGCTTTTAAAGGGTCGACTCTGCCACTGTACGCCACATTAGTCTTCAGTGAGGTGTGTCGATGGACATCGTATGATGACCCGAACGTCACATTATTGGGTTCGTGTGTCGAAGAGATAGCAGAGTCCGTGTTGGATCGTCTGGAGCGGAAGCACGGTCGATGTCTCGTATCCACCGTACTGGGGTATATCACAGCAGCGAAAGCAGGACTCAGCGAGAACGAACTTTTCGATATTCTGTCAGTGGACGATGTGCTCTTAAACAATTTATATGTAGAATGGCATCCGCCAATCAGACGGTTCCTGCCAAGACTATTCACGGTCATCAAACATGAACTGATTGACTACATCGAGGAGCGAGAAATGGACGGCATTTTAGTCTTGTTTTGGAAATGTCGACTGTTTTCATCCGTAGCGGAATACCGCTATCTCGAAGACGAGACATTCTCACAGCAAATTCACACAAACATCGCCGACTACTACTTGGGAAAATGGAGTGGGGCAAGCAAAAAACCATTTCAATATCCATCGACGCTTTTGGCAAAACAAAAGATGGGGAACTCCGAGAGTGAAGCCTGTCGATTACTGCCCCGGCAACCCTACTTATTTGGAACGTCAGAAGTGGATGAACGATACAATCTCCGAAAGATGACACAGCTTCCTTATAGTCTGATGATGAGCGACCGATACGATGACCTTCGTGAAAAAGCTTTTTGCAACTTCGATCATCTGTACTATCGCATAAAGTCGTCTTCTTTGCAACAGCTGCTGACAGACATCGACATGTTTGAGGACAGACAGACAGCGTTGGTTGGCGACGCACTCAGAATGTCAGGATCTGCTCTGGAGATGGATTTAAACGCGTTAGGGGTCGAGTTAACGGGACGACTGATTCCGCATATCAAGACCTACCCATACATCAAGCAGCTCATACGTCAATGCGATCTTGCCGAACAGAAGTTCTGTCCGTTAGTGCCAAAATGTCAGATATACAGCGCCCCTGGTGGTCCACTGCAATACGAATGTGATGTCGGCGGTAATGTATATTGTCCGGTAGACATCGACGTGTTCTCAAGCGAGGACGGCATTTTACTGACAGCGAAACCTTACTATAGCTCAAGAGTACGAGTGTGGGAGTTATCACGAGGCGATCCAAGACCAGACATGATGATGCCAGTCGGAGAAATCCATCCGACAAGAAACGGCAAATATCTAAATGTTTTCCAGAATGATCGCTCGGTAAAAATATTTAAGTCAGACTGTGGAGAATTGCATGGAGAAGTTGAATACGGGCTTGGCACCATGTCTGATCTGGAGGTATCTAACAAGTATCTGGTGTTTGCAATAGAAAAGGGTGCTGGACCGTACGTTATCGATCTTACACGATGTGTACTTCTGCACAAGTTCAGCTTTCATACACACGCGGTTGCAATCAATCCAAACGAAACTCATTTAACATTTAACTCCGGAAGAACGCTCATTCTGTATGAGCTGCCTCTAATGGAGCGACGATGCGTCGCACAAACGAGTGATGTTCCACAGGACATCATTTTCATTAGTAAATCACTCACATGTTTTGTCCTCACTAGGAGCAAGATGGTCGAATCAGTATTCTTTGACATTTTCAACAGGAAGTACCAAACGAACTGTATCCTTACTGACCTCGAAACCAAGGAGTGTGTTCTTTCACACACCGAGAAATACTTACTAGTTCGTTCCGCAAAATGTTTGTACCAAGTGAATGTCGAAACAGAAAAGATCATCAGGAAGTACCAACAACTCCCAAATGGAGTATTTGTAGACCCCTCATCTCAATACACTGGGGCTGGATTCACACCAGAAGACGAGCTGATCGTGGCGTCACGTTACACGTATTTGGCAGTTTGGAGCGCAAAGAACGGAGAACCACTTCGTGTTCTTCAGGCATCCGTGTCTCCGATCACGAAGATATTCACATCCGACGCGGTGAACAAGTGCGTCAGCCTTCTTGAGGACAACTCGTTCCAGGTTTGGAATCTGGATAATTTGGATTCAGACATCCTTCACTCAAACGAAGTCTTTCCAGGACCTGTCAAAGGAGTATCAGTTTCATCTGCATCAGGGAAAGTGGTTGTCTATGAAAGTCGAGTCCCGGAAGCAAAAGTTTTGAGCATGGACGACGGTCGAGTATCAGATATCCTTCAGCATAGCCTTGAATCTGAAGACAAGATCAAGGAGGTACTGTTCTCACCAAACGGTCGGTATATACTTACACGTGCGTATCGAACATCAGATCAAGATGAAGACAATGCAGAATGGAAGGTCTTAAGAGATGACATTCTCTGGGATATGACGGCCAATAGAAAAGTCTATCAGCTGCAAAATGATAGGTTCGTAGTTTTCAGCAAGGACAGTAAGCTATGCCTGATGATCGCCTGTCACAAGCATTCACAATTCGACTGGACAGAAAATGCCTACAATCTTGTCCTTCTTCAGCCGGACTCGGGGAATAGCGCATCTATTGATTTTCCAAAAAACACAGAGTTTGTTTCCGATCCGAAAATTCTAACAACGGATACGACAAATTATTTCATGTGTGTCGTACAAACGTGTATGAAGAAGGAAAGTCCGGAATCATTTATGGAGTCTGTCCGCTGGCACGAAATACGTCTTCTAGTCAGAGATCTTTCACATGCTGGGAACGAATGTGTTTACCTGAGAGTACAAAATGCTTTACCTGATGCAAACGAAACTACACAGTTCCTCGACGCATTTCCCGTCGACAATGACAATGTCTTACTCATCTATGGAAACAATGTGGAGAGCTACACTTTCGATGCTGCGTTAGGAATTGTCAGACCCCAAACCATTGAAAAAGGAACATTGCTCTACAAC
This sequence comes from Mizuhopecten yessoensis, assembly GCF_002113885.1. Lineage (NCBI taxonomy): Eukaryota > Metazoa > Mollusca > Bivalvia > Pectinida > Pectinidae > Mizuhopecten > Mizuhopecten yessoensis. The sequence goes on along the minus strand of NW_018408629.1, from coordinate 569,552 downwards.
GTAGAGAAAGAAGTCTGCCTCAAACATATCTCGTCTTTTCTTGAACCAAGTACTGACATTAACCACATACAATTTTCCTCTAAGTTCAGTGTTGTCCTCGACAATAAGACGAACATCTACAGCGGAAGTAATTACACAACTAAGTGTAAGTCAGACATGGAGTTCGCACCCAACACTGCATGTTTGGCATTGGACGGAAGGTATGTGGTAGGGCTTTCGTCCAATTTCAGAGAAGTGATCGTGACACGTTCGAGCGACGGTTTTTTGAAGGGTCATCTGTTCGTACATGGTCGAGCAACTTGTTTATCCGTGGCTGCTGACGATAGAACAATTGCGGTAGGGTGTGAAGATGGACGCGTACTTATTCTGAGCCTAATCCTGGAACTTTCTGACCCAGTCACAGATATAATTGAACGCTTTCCTAGTCGATTGCATGTACCTGATTCGAGCAGGTCTAGCGAGAAGGAACTCATCAAGGAAGACATCCGACGCATGTCGTGTAAGACACCGGACCTGGTGAGATTGTCGGCCCGGATACAGAGCGCCAGAGCAGAAAACAGACGACCACCCTCGCGTCAGATGATATCAACTGCGGTAAGGATATCCAGGCAAGCCAGCCAAGTGAGATCCGAAGCTTGTGTCATTCAATAGGGGAACTGGTATTGATAGGGATAGCAAAAGGAATATAGGGCAAATATCATATTCTAGTTCTGGTTCGTCAAATTAGTGAATATTTATTTTTAAAAGATTATTAAAATGTTTGCTCATAACTGAAGCTCAACCCTGCAGAAATGTTTATAGTTAGCACACAAATTAATTACAATGTATTATATCATGAAAAAAGAGTTTTTCATATTTATTCATATACATAACAGAAATGTATGTAAAGGTATTTTGTAGATCTCAAGTCTTATCATACAATTAGACAAACAGGATGTTTTTTAATAAACATTGTAATGCGTGAATAATTATGGCATTTACAGGGAATGTGATGACAAAACTTTTTTTTATTATCATAAAAACTAAAACCCATTGTTAAAATTCTGCTTTAGCGTATATATCGTGCACATTTGTTCAATGAACAGAACAGCTATCTTCCCTGGAGAGTCAGTGGTATCCAACAACACAACTACGACGTCATAATAAGGATGACGTCAACACATATGTCATGACATTAAAAGTATATATGAATGCCATCAAGTATGAACATTTGGTAGGGTTATATTGTGTCAACGCTTTTATACAGAGGTAAACATTACCAATCAAACACCAGCGACATCATTCAGTAATTAGATGAGTGTTTACAATTTCGTGACAGGCCTCAATTTGTCAGTTATGAGGATCTCATCATATTATATAACGTGCCAACAACTTGTCTATGTTTTATTATATTATATATTAACACATTATATAACATTCCTTACCTCTTGAGATGTGTTCTGTTTGCATCATAATATAGGAATAAGTAAAGGGAGGTAACTGGACTTCATTCATTTTCTGATATGCATGTGCACTGCCAACTCTTTTGACAATTCAAGTGAAACCATCAAGCAATATTTCTCAGACTTGCTGCGGATCCCACTATAAGCTTAAGAACACAGCCTTCTAGCAAAACTGAACACTTTGCTAATCTGATCATTCATTGCATTTATTTTAGTGTTTGTATTTGAAGTGAATTTATTTCATCTAAAATTTATTTCATCTAACTTATAAAATGCCTCTGTAACATCTAATAAGTTTTCTTACACGGACTTATTGTGAATTATTATATCCCGACTTTTCGAGATTATATGGTTTTATGTTCATGAATTAATTATTGTGTCTTATAATGATATTTGTAATACTGTTGTACTTTGTAGATATGAAATGCAATTTTAGATAAGAATCCCATCTTTCACAGGTTATTGAAGCATTAGAACATTAAAATGTTTCAGTTTTGTCAAATAATATTAATATAATTATATACATAGTTAAATTATTCAGTTTCATTGTTGTGTATATAGTAAACAAAGATCTAGAAATCAACAGTTTGTTTAGGATAACAGAGGGTTTTTTGAGAACTTCAAATTAGAGTTCTGCATAACGAGTTTAAATATTTAAAATGTATATACTTATGTATCTATAGTGTCAATCTGAAGGTGCCAACACAGTGCGTACCGTATTTGATATAATTATCAGCACCTGGAACCTTTATAGAAGTGAGAAAACTTTAACTTTTTTTGAAATATCAAATGCACGATACTTTTTCTATTTTGCTTGATTCGAAAAGCAGAATATTGTAAAATGAAAAAAAAACCCGTTGTAAAATGAAAAATATACAGACTATCAGGTAACAATAATGACTTGTTAGACCATGAGGCTATTTTGAACTCCATTAGAATAGAAATCTTGTTTTTAGGGTTGAATACATACATCAAATACAGGTATTTGCTCTTTCATCAACTGTGATATGTATAAAACAAATGTTATATAAACGACAATATATGTATGTTCATTGTATGTATACATTCTCTCGAATGTAGATTTTTTTCTTCATATTTAATGATATGTTCAAATGTTCAACTTCAAAAGCATGTTTTCGATGCTGTGTTTGGTTTACAACTTCATAAATACGTAAAGTCCCGCATGAGAATTAAGATTTTTTCGGAGGGTGTATTAAAAGGAAAAAAATAGTTGCCATTTCCGCGATAGGTCATCTTCTTCAATCTTGGTCTATACCAGATATACTTTCTACATCATGTATACCGAAGATTACTGTAAACGTACTTTTATTTCAGCATTCAAATTTCAGCGCAATATCGAATTTTAAAAGATTGGCGCTTTGAAGAAATGGCACACACAGACAATCTGCGATAGAAAACAATATACAGGAACATCGATTTGTGCGTACTTTCTAAAATGCGAAAAACGGTAAAATATACTTTATATGTCTCTGCTTCACTTCCATATCATTTTTTGCGAAGCAATAGTTGCATATTCCTTGTTTACATTTTCTGAATAAATATTCGTGATATGCTTGAAATCGGGAGAGTAATTCCTCGTGAATCTACGTGCAAATTTCACTTATTGTAAAGTCTGGGTACAAACACATCAAGTCTGTCATCTGTAATTGCAATCATCAAACAATTACAGAATCTGAATAAAATATTTGATAAGCTTATGACGGAGTTTTCTTCATTTGTTCCTTAAGTATCTGTGGTTCTGCTTACCATTAATTTCACTTTGTTTTGTTTTGATCTTCAAAATTATGTATAAAATATGTCAGCATTTGATTAATGAAATATAAAAACAACACAACTGAATCTGCTAACTGTTTATGTCACTATATTCTTTTATGTTCACATTTCTGTATAAATACATCATCATCATCATCATCATCATCATCATCATCAGGTATTCAAAGCCATCCATGAGCCTGTCATCATGCCTTTAACCTTTATATTGGCGTAACAATTGTAAGGTGAAATCTTAGTACACAAGTTACGCATAACAAACATTATATATGAACATGTTTACTGCATAACACAGTAGTTTATACAGCTATCTTTTAATAATTTATTTATTCATTAATTTATTAAGTTTATGTTTATACAATCAGAACAATAAAGACAAGATCCGCTACACTGAAGTCATGGTGACCATCTTATTCAAATATTGGTCAAAGAATTAAAACAGCACATGGTTAAAGTAGACAGGAGCTTAAGGAGCATTTGGTTCAAATACAATTTGTGAAATTGAGATATTGTCAAAACTAAATAGAGGGCGTTTCTGTGTGCACTGAGATAATATAACGGCATGGAGGCATCGATCGTATTTCCGAATGCAGCAAAAAGATAAGAGCGTCGACAAAATATATGTACATTATGGAACTTCGAGGTATTGAAATAACTGCAACCTTTAAGCCCTGAAGGAAGAAATGTTTTTGTTGTGTGCCAAAGAGGTATTCCAAAAGAGAATTGTAAAGCAGTTTAAAAGTCTTCCAAGTGTCGATACAAATATACTTTGGTAGATATCATTGTATAGGAGAGAATGGTAGAGAAGCAGAACACAACGTTGAAGATATGCCAAGACACAGACTTAACTCTTACAGTAAAAATGCTTCTTTAGTAGACTGAAATTTTAGGCTATTACCTAATTTTAATAGATTACCACATTGAAGAATAGGCACACTCACAATATATGCCAAAGAATGCTATATACAGAAACTTCAATTAGCGTAATCGTAATTAAGTCGAGAATTAAAGCACCTGAAGCAATAATGTAATTTAGTTTATCGACATTTTATTTTCTTAAGCCTCGTTCATATGATACTATGTTATATGTGTTGTCTCTTAATTATCAACATTTATACAGAGCTGAGCTGAGCTGATTTGTTTTGTTGGTGATAACATATTTGGTGGCAGCGGCGGGATCATCAAAAGAAGGGAACCGTTATTAAAGGATAGCGCTCGTTTAAGAGTATTACAATTGCGGGAAATGAGGAGAACTCAGATAAGCATGATAAAGTGACAGTATCTCAACCAAAGCTTGAAATCAAAAGGCATGAAATTCAAAATGGAAGCTGCAGAAAGGGAATGTAGACATCGGCGAATGCTTAAGGTACTTGTATTAGAGTTTGAAAAAGCGGGTTAACTGCATTGTCATCACATGCAGGATGGACAGACGAAGTTAAAATGTTATATCTTATAACATAACTACAGGCTAAAGCTGTAGTCATTCATGCTCATGACTCAGTAAGGCACCGATTGAAAGATAACTACAGTAAAAAGGGAACTACAAGAGTCAGAAAAAGGACTCATTGCGAGGATGATTCGGCGACGGATACCACAATTTATGGGTGAATATTTTCAGAGTGTACTGCCAGCTTCGCAAGCACAATGAATACGCCGTAATAAAAAGGGTCGAGTTGTGCTATTGAAGCCGCAGCAGATTATATTCTACTAGAGAGAAATACACAAAAGCCAACGCAAGGTAAAGTTTCAAATGGGAAAACTTTAATATTTGAAAAAGACCAGAGACAGGAAAATCAGCGACAGGTAAAAAAATGCAGTGCAACACCTGTAATAAGTATGGTCATTTCGCTAGGAAATGCCCTTAAAATAAAGATAGGAAAATTATTGCAAGATTTCTGTGAAGGACACAAGGTCAGATATAACCTTGATTTGGGAAGACGTTGTTGACCCTAGTTGTGTATTGGATGGTCAGCGGGAGTACAGCGATCCGACAGTGTTCTCAGCCAAGCTTACTATCGTTGATATTGACACGCCATATAACGCAGATGTAAGATTAGTGCCTGATCTTGTCGCTTAAGCTCTGTTTGGTGGACATCTCAAATCAACTATACTGAGGGATAACACCAGATGACGTACATGGTCATATGACTTCAGACTAAAGGTGTTTTGTTAACGTGAGAAGACGGCCAATAGTTTTCGTGGATTTATTTACAATTTTAAACTATCTACTTGGCTTTTTTTGCTTTCTAAATAATGCCTTTTATTTGCTATCGTATTGCTTCGTAGTGACACGTGCAAGTTGTCAGCGTGTGACGGTCACGTGTTTATCTAGGCGCGTTTCTGTATGTTTTGCGACCGTGAACTTTGATGGTCATGACTGACAAGACAGTAGCCATCGATGCACCTGGGACAGGCATACCAGCCACAAACCCACACTTGGGCATGATAGCCCCGGGCAGTAAGATCCTGAAGACACACGTTTCATCCCGTTGCGGCACTCTCAGTGAGTGGTTGCGGGATCTCCATTAAACAGTGCGAGAGATGGGTAAGAGGCAGACTTCAAAAGAATATGAGGAGCTCGCTGATACATCTAAGCCATCTTGGGCCGAGTCTACAACCCTACTAGAGGATAGGTACTATTGAACGACAAACAGTCCGAAAAGGATATTGACATCGATATGTCCGAGGACAATCGTTCTGTTCGTTACAGGAATTCTGTCTTCACTCCTTATTGGTACTCCAAATCCCATGAGATGCGTGCGCATCGTTAGAAGTCATAGCGTACTTTGTTAGCAAAATTCGCAAATGATCATTCGTAAATACTGAATGTTTACTGTATTTACATTTGAAATTAAGACTTTTACCACTCAAAAGGCTTTCGATAGTGTGTTTATGACATACATGTATATGTTATTTCGATCAGTGTATTGGCCGGCTAGGCTACAATACTAAATTGTCCCTGGCGAAGGGCTGTCTCGCTGTGGTAGCTTTGGCAGGATGCATGGCTGCCTTCTTGGATCCGCAAAAAATCGTGCGAGAATTTGACATTGTTGGAGATATTGTCAACAACATGGAACCTAGATATGACGAAAAGTCTAGTAAAAGGGGATATAAAACAAGTGGATCAAGCCATACTAGTAGAATAGAAGTCTCTTTCCGCTTCGGTAGGACAAAAACCTACCCCGACAGTCAGTACCTCAAATAATGACGTTGTCAGGACATTGGTCAATGAGGTTCCGCCAAAAGCACCTCTAGCAATTGACATTAGTGAAAAGCCGATGCCAGGACCTTCAGGTATAGAAGTGTCCTCCTCCGATGGGAGTTTTCCCGGAATCATTTACGGTAGTCCTGGCTATAGTGCAGAACATGAGCCAAACACAAATGCATATGTTCAACAAATGACATCGTCAGATCACCGATAATACTCAGATGACTTTAACTGTCAAATCGACGATGAAAAGGTGGACGTGTGTGATCAGATTGACGCAATACTTGGAGATTCTGATTTCGACTCTGACAATAGAAAAAGAAAATAACATTCGTGACGCAAGACCCACGCCGGACAATAATGGTAATTGTGTCGGAAGTAACGAACTACCAGAGTGCTTGAAGGAACACGCTCAGGATCTGCCCGGAGTTAGGATCTCGGAGTACCAGTAAGGAGCGAGGACGACATAATTTGAAACTTAAATGAGACTTACCTTTAAGTTGAAATTTGACCACGTGCCAACCCGTATTCCCACCATGTACTTACATGTACTTTTAGCTTGTACGGATACACCTTCTTATTTTGGTTGTATTTGTTTTATTAAACGCAATCCTTGAATAGTCATATTGTGTACTAATATTATACTAGCGGAAAAAAGAAACTGTGCATGCGGAGAATTGTTATTGAACATGTATTACCAACTGTATATACATGAAATTTCACACACATGACCGAGTATGACACATATACGTACACTATCCGTGTCATTGACAGTTTTGTCTCTACACGTTTTCATGTCAATCGAAACACAATCCGGGATTTGTGGAGACGACATCAACAGTTTGGCCACGTCGGCGATCGACCTCGGGCGGGACGTCCACGTGTGACGTCACGTCAACAGGACAACCATATTCGGCTTGTCCATTTGAGAAATCGCTTCCAAACGGCAAGTTTGACTGCAAGGACAATCCCTGGGTTGCTACCAATAAGCCCGAGAACTGTACGGAACAGATTGCGTGAACGAGCTATCCGTCCGCGACATCCTGCAATCCGCCCAGTTCTTCTGCCACGTCATCGTGTAGCACGCCTGGACTGGTGCAGAAGGCATCTGCGATTTACTCGACGGAATTGGGCAGGCATTTTGTTTACGGACGAGTCGCGAGTCCACCTGGATAGTAGTGACGGCCGTTTCAGAGTGTATCGTTGCGTTGGAGAACGTTTCCGTGACGCGTGTGTGGTACAACGACGTTTTTTCGGCGGAGGCAGCGTTATGATTTGGGGCGGCATCACAGCCAACGGGAGAACGCCTCTGGTGGTTGTTAACGGGAATTTGAACGCACTACGTTACCGTGACGAGATCCTCCGGACCCAGGTCGTTCCATTCGTGCAAGGGCAGCAACGTCACATTACGCTACAGCAGGACAACGCCAGGCCACACACAGCTCGTGTCCCTATGGACTTTCTGGCCCAGCAGAACGTTGACGTGTTACCCTGGCCTGTTGTATCCCCCCGATCTGTCGCCCATTGAACACGTCTGGGATGAAATGAAGCGCAGATTACGGGCATTACCTAATCAACCGGTGACGTTGTCTGATTTGCCTGCTGCGTTGGTACAGATCTGGAATGGCATCCAACAAGCATTCTTGAACCGTCTGATAGGCTCCATGCGTCGACGTTGCCAGGCTTGCATTCAGGCAAACGGTGGACGTACGAGGTAATAACTTTGTGAATTCAGTATTGACCCCTGCTGTGTTTACGTCACTCCTGAGCGGAACTTATTGATTCCATAACGTGGAAAATGGAATGCAACTGTTAATAAATAACAAATAAATTGTCCCTGAAAACCTTGTTGTTCTACGTCATACACATTTATTTTTATAATACATTTTAGGCATGCACAGTTTCTTTTTCCCGCTAGTATAGTAAGGTGTTCACTCACACTGCGTTGAAGTATAATTGCTAACGATGCGCACGCATCTCACGTGATCTCTACGTACCATCAGGAATTCAGAAAAGTCTTAAGTCAGGCATTGACATATTTTGCCAGTAATGGCTTTGGATCTGGCGTGTCCGAGAACAAAGTTAAAGAACTGACATCAAAATATAACAAGCCGGCAGTTGTTAGCTACTTAACAGTGGCGAGGGTTATGCTGGAGTTCGGAACAACCTCAGGAAAAGTACTAAGGATTTAGATGCGAAATTGCAGCGCAACCCAACACTTTTGTCCAAGGCTCCCTACCTACTTCTCCATTTAACGGATGTTTGTCTTAAGCTAACAAGGAGAGAAGACATGTCTCACACAAAGGTGAATTACACCATTTCCATGGCCAATGACACAATTAAACTTTGCCAAATAGCTTTCACAGACACGAATTTTCGCAGACGATACATCAACCGTCCTGACTTGAAACCACAGTATGAAGAACTTTGTGCGGACAGATACCTTGTGACATAATATTTATTTAGCGATGACCTAAACACACAGGGAGACTGATACAGCGCGGCTCATGAACTGAGTCAGCGCCCTGCCGCCCCTCCTTTACAGGGGTACCTTATGGGGTATTATCATGGCAACTACATGGTAATCCTTGGAATCGTGCTCCAGGCCGAGATACAGTATCAGGGTCAGCAATCCAATCAAAGTGAAAGGTCTTTTATCCAAAGGCCAAGCCCAAATGTACAAATAAACCGTAGACAGTATATCACCAGATGCTGCTAAGGTGGGTATTTGTTCACAAACTGTTAATGTACCATTGGTGGAGTTCAATACATTTATTAATACCCATGTTTTTTTACGACTGTCAACTAAGCAACTATCTGCATCAATGGCAGTTAATCACATCAGACAGATGTATTTTAAATGTGGTAAGTGGTCATGCATATATTTTGAGACTGAACCGTCACAGATCATACAACCCAAGATGCTGCCTTTATATAAAAGTCATGTTTACATCAACACTCGACAAACCAGTACACATTCGGTGGCAGCTCGGGATGATATTGAAATAAAACGGAAAAGGACTTATTAGTCATTTTAACCAGGATGTTACTGAAGAGGTCTCGTCAACGAGAAAATTCCATCCATGGAGGAACAATACCAACAATAGGTTAGTGGAATCCTCACAAAACTGGAAAGTAAACATCATTTGCCAACGTGAAACTTTTAATACTTTTCGGAACTTTCGATTATGATATTGCTATCTGGATCAGGAACAAAGCCACAAATGTCATCATCGTTCTTGAGGGAGGGAGCTTGTCAAGTTGTTCAAACCCCCAAAACTGTAAGTGAACGTTTAACATCACCAAACGGTGAGGAAAGCAAACAGCAGCTAAAATGGTTACCCAGTTAAACATATTTGCTACCCAGATTTGAAAAATTGGTGATTGAAGAGGACGGGGGAAGCTGAAGATTGAGACAAGGACGTGGACAACAGTCGTCATGGAATAATTAGAAGACAGAAGATTGTTATCATATTTGCAATTATTAACAATTGCCAAAAAGTCAGACATATCGAGATGAGATGCCAAAGTTAACAGTCAAACTAGAGACGGGAATGCGCGCATGCCGGAAAATTTGGAAACTGCGCTTGAATTGGATAAGATATCCGTGTCGCCAGGGTTGCGCTCATGCAAGAAAACGAGGAATCGACGATATGTACAGCCATTACGGCCGGAGGTAGGGATACCCGTGTCGCCAGGTACGTCCCTATGCTTAAGTCAGATGAGGGTATCAGTGTCGTCAGCATATGTGGGAAATCAGGTTCATGGATACAGGATCAAGCGTAACAATAATAAATAACAGTTTAATTGAGGATTAATTGTTGATGCCGACAGATATGAGTACCCTAAGCAACAGGGAGGAAAAACCCTAGATAAGTTCGACATAGAATGTTTAGTTACATCAGAGACGTATATACTACACTGGCTTTATACGTCTCTGGTTACATGGCCGCCGAGAAGACAATACCTCTCACATCAGCTCTCGTCAAATCCTGCATAATCAACTTTTACCAATTTACTTAATTACTAAAATGTAATAATACTAAGATAGGATGTCAAAGTGTACTTCTGGAAAGTGTAGTTCACCAATGGGCTGTATTTAAGAAGGATGAATGAGAAGAATGCAACATCACCCGCATGAAACGAGACTGAAAAATGGCCAAAAATCTTAACAGAATGCTAGATCAAATTCTTAATGCCTCAAGCATTATGGACTTTTCTGAACTTCCCCAACATAATGACACGCATCAAGATATTCCAGAATACTTGAACATCAAAGAAATCAGAAAAGCATCACTATATGTGTAGATAATCCCTACTATTTCACAGAAATCCAGGATAACATCAGAGGGCACACAAACTTAGTTGGTATTCAAAACTATGGGCTTTGTTTACAAATTCGGTACTACGGAGAATACACCTTGCTCTGTTTTTCCAACAACAAATACCATTTTAGTGCAAGGAAATGGCTTTATGGAGTGGACACATATAGAGATTTACTGGCCTACAAATACGTCCAAAATTTGAACCACAGCCAGAGTGAAATCAAATGAAACATTGGTACAGTATAACAGGACATAACCCCGGGCCATGTCACACCTCAACCCCCTTTACTGCCAGCTGTCAGACAGCACCTAAGTATGTATCTCGTTTGCCTGGACGTGTCAGACAGTACACTAATTAAATGTGGAGGTAAATTACACTTGGAAGTGACACCAGTACTCAGCTGTTACAACATCAATACCTGAGGACAGGAAAAGGAAGAAATAAAGCCGATCATAGTCGAATCGGTGTCGAATGACAGGACAATACAACTACAGGTAATCACAACTGTAGTGTATAAGAACATTGTAATGTGAATGAAGTCATATAAATAATAAGGTATCTACAGCTTCATGTTCACAGTAACACAAATATAGACATTTTGATTTAAAAATCTCAAGGGATAAATGTATGGCAGATTGCTGCAATCAAAATATAGGCAACACTAGTACTGAAATAATTTCAGACAAAACATATACCCAAGCAGTGACTAGAGCAACGAAACAGTCGCAAATCCCTCCAACAGTGACAGACATCATAATTCTATCTCCAGAAGAGAAGCTCAAAACCTGCCGTTACGTACAGGTACCTGGTCCAACAGAAGCCAGCAATACGAGAATAACAGCAAATAATTACCAAACAAAATAAAAGGAAAAATGTTATCAAATCCAGAGAAGGGCATATCAACTAGTGTTGGTAGGACATTGCTTATAGGTTCATCTCTACTTTAACATATCTAGAGGAATGGAATTCAACAAAACACTGATATCAGGACATGTGTTGGAGCCAGAATCAGTACCATCAAACAAAGACTTGAATCCGTGAGACTGACTAACTACAGCAGAATTATAATATATGTGGGAGGGAATGATATCCCCAATGGTCATAAAGAAATGACTTTGAAAACCTGACATCGAACATGAAATTCCCAAACAAAAATATCAGGATTGTCTATGATGTTATTACTAGGACAGACTGTTATTTAATTCCAACTAACAGATTTATTTAGGATATGTGTCAAGAAAACCAGTTGAAGTTTATCCCAAACACTGACATTAATGTAGACGAGGACAAATACTATTAACTCTATTAACGCAATTGAATACAACTAACAAAATACGGTACTTCAGTTTTCCAAAGGAATTTTGAAGAAAAACAAGAACTTGTCCACTAACTCATCTAAACCTAGATTAAATACTCTAAAACGAACTTTCAGTTACTCTGGACCTGAAATATGTCATCAGCAATCTTTTTTAATTCAAAGAAAAATGTCACAAATATTTTAAACAAGTACATTATCTGTCTAACTATTTCCATATATTTATGTACTATCATGTATATTATCGAACTGCATGTGGATTTGTTGAAATACACGTACATTGTATATTCATCTATATTGAGTACCTTTTTAAAGAGGGCCTCATGGGATATTAGCCTTAATTGTTTGCTAAATGATTTGTACCCTCTAAAAACAAAGTATTATTGTTATTATTGTTTAATTATTATAACAGGTATGAGATTTGACTGTATTGCTCATATAATATCATATATTCCATGACTGAATCTTTGGACAAAATATTCATCAGGTGTTCGGTGCCAAAATAGGTACAGAAGAGTCCTCAGTAATTTTGCGAACAGTGCCATCGGAGCTGTCTTTATTCCGGCCATCGACGGCGAGAGCAGTCAATTGCTTATAGCAGCAGGAGGTTATTACCGCAAGAACAGAACTACTCTACAGTGGAGAACAGTGGGGAAGGAATGTTTAGCCATCGAGTGGAGTGTTGAGTCCTTTGCTTATTATGCAAGTATTAACAGTAGGGTAAAGTTCCCAATCCAAACGGACCATTACCTGTTGAAGTGGTTAGCTAGAACCAAACAAGAGGCCCAGAGGGCCTGTATCGCTCACCTGGATATCTAAGCAATTATTGCAAAATATTCTCCAAATGACATCCAAGGGACTATGTAGCATATCTGTATTAGATTTTTCATGCCCAGCAATTTTATGTATGGTTATGGGGTGGGGACCTGAACTGTTTCCAAGCTGTGACTCAGAAACTAGATCCCTAGGGTTGTGACCAGACACCAGAATCAATTCTAATATCATGACTGCATTCGTCTCTTTTTGCCCATCATTTTATAGTTTTTGGGTGTGGATCTCAACCGTTTCTAAGTTATGACCCGTCGATCGTTGTAAATTGTGGTATAAATTGTCAAAATTAGGAGTTCGAGGAAGGCTGTTATCAATTTTGAAAGCCATGTGTCTCATCTAAGGGAAGATGCTCCGATTTTTTTGCAAACAACATGGGTCTCGCCCAAGGGGAAATTTTATCCCCAATTATGTTTTCAATGTATGTAAATGACTTTGAAAATGACTTTATTGCTAACGGTGTTAAACCGTATGATTTTGGAGAACTCAGTCTCTTTTTATTAATGTATGCGGATGATTTGGTGCTACTTGCAGAATCAGCCAATGAGCTACAGAATATGTTAAATAGTTTGTCTATATATGCGAACTCATGGAAATTGACCGTTAATACGGCAAAAACTAAGATTGTTGTCTTTAGAAATGGAGGCCGCTTACGAAATAACGAGGAATGGTTCTTCGATAGAAAAAAAATAGAAGTCGTTGAACAGTTTACTTATCTAGGTATTGATTTTAAATGGAACAATAAATTTAATATTGTACAAAAGCAATTATCCGGGCAAGGTCGAAAGTCAGTATTTGCCTTATATACAAAATGTAAAAATATGAATTTAAACTGCCATACTTTGATTAAACTTTTTGACACATATGTTACCAGTATACTGTGTTACGCATCTGAGGTATGGGGCTCGTGCAAAGGCATAGATATTGAGAAAGTTCACCTGGAATTTTGCAAAAGGATATTATGTGTTAAGAAGTCAACATGTAATGTAATGATCTATTTTGAATTGGGTAGATTTCCGATTGTACATACCAGACACTATAATTTAATTAAGTACTGGTTCAAGCTTTTAAATACTAAGAACTGTGTTCTTAAAACTGCCTATGATGAACTCATGTATATGCCAAAGCGAAATACTGTTTTTAATTGGGTAACTTTTGTGAAAGACAAACTTTTTTCACTCGGTCTTGGCGAAGTGTGGCTGAATCAAAATAATGTGAACTCGTCTGAAGCCCTGCCAATTATTAAACAGAGAATCTTTGATAACGCACGGCAAGAATTGTTTGAATTATTAGAGAATTCCTCGAAATGTTTTTTGTATAGACATTTAGTTGATAATTTAACATTACAACAATATTTATGTAAATATATTCCAAAGCGAAATAGAATTGCTCTAACTAGGTTACGTTTATCAGCGCATACGCTGTATATTGAAACCGGGAGATATCGAAACATTGTAAGAAATGAACGTATATGCAGAATTTGTAACTCTGAAGATATTGAAGACGAATACCATTTTTTGTTCATTTGTCCATTTTATCAAGTTTTAAGAGAAAGACGTATAAAATTGTACTACTGGAAAAAACCATCTGTTTTCAAGCTGATTCAATTATTAAGCACAACGAACGTTAAAGAATTAACTATGTTAAGTAAATATATATATGATGCCACCCAGTTGAGGAATAGCATGATATAATGTTAAAATATATGTAACTACATCCATTTTTTGTCCATTCTCCACTGCGTTATTGCAGTGTCTGCCACTGTATTTATATGTATTGTGTATATACTGATGAGCTGTAAAGCTCAAAGTCTATAAATGAATTTGAATTTAAAGTCTGCAAGGGTGGGTCAAACCCTGGGGTCAATTCTAATATCATGACTGCATTCATCTCTTTATGCCCAACAATTGTATATATAGTTTTGGGGTGGGGATCTAAACCATTTCAAAGTTATGACCCAGGGATTAAGTCTCCAAGGGTGGGGCAGATCCCAAGGCCATCCTAGAAGCATATGTGCATTCATCTCTTTATACTCAGTAATTGTATATATGGTTATACAGTGGGGATCTCAACCAAGTAATAAACTGTTTTTGACCCACCTCCTTAGCCCAGGGGGTCAGCCCCACCATTTATACAATTCTGAATCCCTGCCTCCCATGAATGCTTTTGATCAAATATGATTGATATTTACAGAAGAAGTCGTTTATAGCAATATAGCAAAATTGCCCCCCTTTGGCCCTGCCCCTCAGCACCCTGGGGAGTCAGCCCCACCATTTGTACAATTTTGAATCACCGCCACCTCAGGGATGCTTCCAGTCAAATATGAATGATATCCATCACTTAGTTCTAGAGAAGAAGTCACTTAAAGCAATATAGCCAAAGAAGCCTTTTTGGTCCCCGTCCCTCAGCCCCCTGGGGGTTCAGCCCCACCATTTGTACAATTTTGAATCCCTGCCTCCCATGAATGCTTTTCATAAAATATGACTGATATCTACAGAAGAAGTCGTTTATAGCAATATAGCAAAATTGCCCCCTTTTGGCCCAGCACCTCAGCACCCTGGGGAGTCAGCCCCACCATTTGTACAATTTTGAATCACCACCACTCCAGGGATGCTTCCAGTCAAATATGAATGATATCCATCACTTAGTTCCAGGGAAGAAGTCGCTTAAAGCAATATAGCCAAATAACCCTTTTTGGTCCCCGCCCCTCAGACCCACAATTTGTACAATTTTGAATTCCTGCCTCCCATAAATGCTTTTGATTAAATATGATTGATATCCAGTGCATACAATGTAGTTCTACAGAAGACGTTGTTTGTAGCAATATAGCCAAATTGCCCCCTTTTGGCCCCGCCCCTCAGCCCCCTCGGGGGTCAGCCCCACCAGTTGTACAATTTTGAATCCCTGCCTCCCATGAATGCTTTTGATAAGTTATGATTGATATTCAGTGCATAGTTCTACAGAAGAAGTCGTGTGTAGCAATATAGCCAAATTGCCCCCTTTTGGCCCCTCCCCTCAGCACTCTGGGGGGTCAGCCCCACCATTTGTACAATTTTGAATCACCACCACCTAGGGATGCTTCCAGTCCAATATGGTTGATATCCATCACTTAGTTTCAGAGAAGAAGTCGCTTAAAGCAATATAGCAAAATTGCCCCCTTTTGGCTCTGCCCCGCAGTCCTCAGGGGGGTCAGCCCCACGATTTGTAAAATTTTGAATCCCAACTACCTAGGGATGCTGCCAGTCAAATATGGTTGATATCCATCACTTAGTTCCAGAGAAGAAGTCGCTTAAAGCAATATAGCCTAATTGCCCCCTTTTGGCCCTGCCCCTCAGCACCCTAGGGTGTCAGCCCCACGATTTTTACATTTTAAATCCCCAACACCTAGGGATGCTGCCAGTCAAATTTAGTTAAATTCCAATCAGTGGTTAAGAACAAGAAGTCGTTTAAAGCAATTGTTGACGTACAGACGACGGACAGATGACAAACGCCACGGTATGGCATAAGCTCACCTTGGTCCTTCGGACCAGGTGAGGTAACAAAAGAACCAGAGACCTCTGAGGTGAGTTCTCACTCTCCGCCAGTTTCACTATACCATCAAGTATCGTAAAAGCCGAGATAATGCCAACGCAGATAAATTGGTGTGCATTCAATAGAGTATTCGTAAACAAACTGTGAAGCATAAAATTAGATATTTATGTAGCGATTTGGATGTACCAGTTATGAAAATGGACGTGTGTTATAAATCAAAAACATGTTTGTATACTATTCTATTTGTGATATAAGCAAACTTATGGGGTTTACGTGTTATTAGGGAAAATAATTTTATGTGGATGCATTTATTTTGGATTTACCATCACTGAGGAACTTTTATAAGTAGCTGGATCACTGATATACATTGTACAAACTTGTCTAAATTGCACATCGTGTATGATCAGTGTATTATGATAATGGTCTAACAAGCGTTATGCTGTATTTGTGTTCATTGTTTAATATCTAGCCTGAGTGTCTGGAACAGTAAAAAGTCTTCTTTAGCAGGAGGATGTTAATACAGAGTTTGACCACCAAAGGTCAAACAATTGGTCAGTGTGTATCGGACTGCCTGAATTAGGAGTGCCTCAAAAAACAGTTACCAGTATACGGATGCGGCCTGATCAGCAACAGCACCATTTCCTGGGCTGCCATTGATGTTTATGTTAAAAACTCTGTGAACTGACCAGATAGAATCAGTCCTGGTGTGGCCTTGGAAGGGTAGGAGATCAGATGCTGAGGCCATACTATGTTGTGTGTTGTCTTTTAATAATCAACATTATAAATGAGCTGATTTCTTTTGTTGGTTTTTCATTGTTAGAGAAGCATTAATTATAAGCAAAAAGATGTCTTGAATTGATGTGTTGCTTTATTACAACCGAACAGAACATGATAGGTACGAGTTCATCTGCACCGACTTTCTTTATCATTCGCTTACTATTTCACTCTGCCTCTCACCTACTATAACAAAAGGCCCAGAGGGCCTGCAACGCTCACCTGGATATGTCTAAAGTACTTGATATGAGGTAAAGATATCGCACTCTATGGTAGGTACTGTAAGCACAAATGAAATTTCAGAAAGATCCATCCAGTATTCCTGGAGATATAGCCAGCAGCCTTCAAATGTCAAAATCCAAGATGGAAGAATGGTGGCCATCTTGTTTTAATTATTGCACCCTAATAGTAACATGTTCTACAAGAAAACTTGAAGGGGACAAAATTGGGATAAAATCCCTTAATCCCTATGGTAGAAGAAGGGTTTCAAAGGTTTTATCTCTATTTCCCCTTGTTGAGCCCCACCCCTCTGCCATGGGGGCCATTTGTCACACCCTTCATTTATATATTGTTTATTTCTCTTGATAATGAAATGAAATACCCAATACCAAATTAGATTTTAAATATCTTCACTCGTACTTTAGTAGTCTTTTAAATTTTAGCTACTAATCCCCTTCTGAGCCCGCCTCCCGCACCCCTGAAGAAGCTACATCATTTATACAACACTGACGATGCACACCACAGATATAGCACAGATCTAGTGATCCAGATACTGTCATAAAGAAGGGTTCAATTAGGCCTGGGCAGTTCCTGATTTCACAACTGATTAAACATTGGGAAATTCAAATGTTTCCTCTTCAAAAATCGACAGCTTAGGTGTTTACCTGATACATGTATATCATGTTTTGGCCTCAATAATGAATGTCATGGACTTCTATATAGGAAATAAATTATAACTGAAATCAATCATTTTTCACTGAATTATCCCAACACCTCCTTCATACCTCATCTTGATGATGGATAGATAATAACTATATATGCTGAACGAAGCTGAAAGCTCAATTGGCATAGTTATTCTGGAATAATGGTCCAACTTGTGGCCAACACAAGTCGTAATACAAGTCGCCATATCATTGTAACAACATAAAATGTCCTGTCTGTTGAGACATTCCTGATACAACTCACCGTACCATTCTAGTGATATCACAAGTCCTGTCTGTTGAGACATTCCAGATACAAGTCATCGTACCATTCTACTGACATCACAAGTCCCGTCTGTTGAGACATTCCTGATACAAGTCATCGTCCCATTCTACTGACATCACAAGTCCTGTCTGTTGAGACATTCCTGATACAACTCACCGTACCATTCTACTGATATCACAAGTCCTGTCTGTTGAGACATTCCAGATACAGGTCATCGTACCATTCTACTGATATCACAAGTCCTGTTTGTTGAGACATTCCTGATACAAGTCATCGTACCATTCTACTGATATCACAAGTGCTGTCTGTTGAGACATTCCTGATACAAGTCACTGTAACATTCTACTGATATCACAAGTCCTGTCTGTTGAGACATTCCTGATACAACTCACTGTACCATTCTACTGATATCACAAGTCCTGTCTGTTGAGACATTCCTGATACAACTCACCGTACCATTCTAGTGATATCACAAGTCCTGTCTGTTGAGACATTCCAGATACAGGTCACCGTACCATTCTACTGATATCACAAGTCCTGTTTGTTGAGACATTCCTGATACAAGTCATCGTACCATTCTACTGATATCACAAGTGCTGTCTGTTGAGACATTCCTGATACAAGTCACTGTAACATTCTACTGATATCACAAGTCCTGTCTGTTGAGACATTCCAGATACAGGTCACCGTACCATTCTACTGATATCACAAGTCCTGTTTGTTGAGACATTCCTGATACAAGTCATCGTACCATTCTACTGACATCACAAGTCCCGTCTGTTGAGACATTCCAGATACAAGTCATCGTACCATTATACTGATAGCACAAGTCCTGTCTGTTGAGACATTCCAGATACAAGTCACCGTACCATTCTACTGATATCACTAGTCCCGTCTGTTGAGACATTCCAGATACAAGTCATCGTACCATTCTACTGACATCACAAGTCCCGTCTGTTGAGACATTCCTGATACAAGTCACCGTACCATTCTACTGATATCATAAATCCTGTCTGTTGAGACATTCCTGATACAAGTCACCGTACCATTCTACCGATATCACAAGTCCTGTCTGTTGAGACATTCCTGATACAAGTCACTGTACCACTCTACTGATATCATAATTCCTGTCTGTTGATACATTCCTGATACAAGTCACTGTACCATTCTACTGATATCACAAGTCCTGTCTGTTGAGCCATTCCAGATACAAGTCACCGTACCATTATACTGACATCCCAAGTCCCGTCTGTTGAGACATTCCAGATACAAGTCACCATACCATTATACTGACATCACAAGTCCCGTCTGTTGAGACATTCCAGATACAAGTCACCATACCATTATACTGACATCACAAGTCCCGTCTGTTGAGACATTCCTGATACAAGTCATCGTACCATTCTACTGATATCACAAGTCCTGTCTGTTGAGCCATTCCAGATACAAGTCACCGTACCATTATACTGACATCCCAAGTCCCGTCTGTTGAGACATTCCTGATACAAGTCATCGTACCATTCTACTGATATCATAAGTCCTGTCTGTTGAGACATTCCTGATACAAGTCACCGTACCATTATACTGATATCACAAGTTTCGTCTGTTGAAACATTCCTGATACAAGAATACCACAATTCAATCATCCTCATCACTGGCATCTTGGTCCTGGTCACTCGTACACTGTAAATATTAAAAATATATCAAAATGTATTGAAATAATAATTTTTGTACAGTATACAAATACTTCATAGCGAAACCTCTTCAATATTATCGTTGAAGTTTTCGACATCAGAAAAAAACAATTCAAAATAACCATGTCGCTTCATGAGTAATTCATGTTTTAAATACACAGCTTGGAACCTAAGTGGTAAACATGTCTTTTCACTGCTTTGTACAAATTCATACATTTCACCGTAATCTGGTTTCATGTTTATAACAATGGGTAGTTCGATAGTGAATTTATATTTGTTCTCTGGATTAGATTATAACCATCTTCATTTTAACAGGACACATTACACATCAGTGTGGTACTGCATACCGGGAAATGTTGGTCACTGTTGAACTTTCGCCTTTTGAAGGCAAATTTATCATGACGGACAATATTCAACCAATAAATTCTATACATACAAAACACATGTTAAGGGTGAAGATAGCAGTGAGGAAATAGGAATTGCAGTAGTGAGAAGTGAAAATTTGATTAGATGAAAGCTGGTTAAGGTTTCCAGTATACAGTAAGATCATAAACTCAATGCAATTTTTTTTTTTTTTATCTCTCATACACTTTCCATACACATTCACTGTTAAATATCTTTTCGTCTCTCACAAAGCTTTCATGAATATTTTATTTTTATGAAAATCAAATTTGTTTAAAATGGCTTAACTTAATTTATCTCACATTTTACTGCGAATAAGTTACATAATGAGGAATCAGGCATGGCTTACCTCCTCAAGATTCTGGTAACAGCCCATCTTAAATCTGATAAGGTCTCCCCACAGCAATAACTGTTTACAGTTCGGACATGTTCCTTCAACTGGAATGATTTCTCTTTTCTGTTCCTTAGACTTGGCCAGGAACTTCTCGGCTAAGCACACAATGTGAGAAACCATTGAACATTTAGGATGGATGCAACTCACTGTCGTGTCATCCGCCTGAAAAGAGAAATGTTCAATAACAGTGGAGCTAAATGGACTAGCCGCGTTCTGCTGGGAATGCATGGGCCCCCGTGGAATTTATCTGTGGCAATTAAGGTCCATTTCATTTTAAGATGAAGGGAGATCACTATAATGGAAGTTGTTTTATGAACTTTTACAGACAAAAGGCCTTAGCAAGGAACAACATGATGTATTCACCTTTTGTATCATATAAAACTAATCGTCAAAACACCACACGTTAATAATTATTTAAACTACAGCAGGACCAGTTTTATACTTACATACAAAAATGTTGGTATATATTGATTTCCTCAGTTTTTAATTTGCATAAATATCTAAAATTCCCATGACTTCAACAGAATCAAAAGTTTATATTGTACATCAATTATGACCTAATTTACTCTCCATGATTGTTCTGAAACTTTATCAGAAGTCTTCAGACATGGCAGCCATTTTTTTTTTATCTCATTTCCCCTTGAAATATCATCAACACATCCAATCTAATGGTATACAAAGTAATAATGTTTTTCATGCGATAAAATAAACTTTGAATCACTATCATTTATTTGTGAGTGTGATTAATATATATGCTTTCAGGCAATGCACAGGAACATTTAGTGATGTAAGATCTGTTCTTATAATGTCCATCTAAGACTGATTTTGATAGCTAGTGTTAAGAAATAAAAAAAAATGGTACCGTAACGCAGATTCATATTGATCACTGTTGTGCCCCAATTGCAAAGAAGATGATATGGCACAAATGCAACTCCCAATTTAGGCAAGAGGTGGTTCACAAATTATTTGCCTCTTACGTATCATGACGTGGGGTTTTTGGTTTCTTAATCTCCAACATGCAGGGTTGTCTCTAAATATTTAGACACCAATGTAATAGAAGTTCTCTTTTTCCAATATTGCCAAACCTGGGTCTGCAGAATATTACAGATCAGTATTCAAATTATTAAGGTAAATGAAACATTCCTCTACTGGGGGTAATTATATAAGTAACAAGTGACTAGATAGTTTAGCAGTGTTAGAGTATCACTAGTAAATTACTATAATCACCCTGTATTTTACATAATTCTCTAACATACTAGCCATCTATTATAATCATAATGTCATATTTAATTATCAACATGAAGTCGCTAGTGTAAAATGTGTGTTTTATGTACAAAGTCATGCATGTACACTTGCATAAGTATGAAATACTGAAGGAGGAGGGGAATTACAAATAAATTTATTATAATGGGTTAGCAATCTTGTTTAGTCAAAAATATTCACTTCTCGCTGTTACCAGCTGTTCAACGTGCAAAATTTTAGTGGTAAAACAGAATTTCTTAAATTATCTAACCTTGGACATATGCATATGTGTAACATCATTAAAATCTATGAAACTCTAGAAGTTTTTGTTAAATACAAGTAATGTTGAGTTTTTAATTTGGGTCGACTATTGTCAATTCAAAAATGCTGTCTGTTTTGTTTCCAGGTCCAAGATGAATTAGTTTTGTGTCATTGTAAAATGACACTCTATATGGCTGAAGCAGGAGATAACATTCTAAAACTCTGACCGGGTCGTATACTATATTGTATATACCGCATGCATACACACCTAATTATTACTAAAATGTCGCATTCATCTGTTGAACCCTTTAAGCTGGGAAGCTGTTGTGTTATCTGGTTTGTTATATAAAATATCTGCCAGGTAGTTTGTTACTGAATGGAATTTATGTATACTTGCGAGTGACAAGAAAGATTGGGAATAAAAGTGAAGTGCTTTCAAACGGGGTATCATAGAGTGGAAAGTAGACAGCCACTATATATTTGTTTGTGTTTTTCGTTCTATGAACAGCTATGGTAATTTAAAGACGTGCCAGGTTTTTGTGGTGGAGGAAAACCGGCGACTGCCCCACGTATGCCTCGAACCTGCGACACAGTGGTGGAGGGCTAGTGGTAGCAGAATGTCAGACGCCTTAACCACTTGGCCACCGCGGCCCCCTGAATACAAAAGTGACAGTTGAGAGTACTAGTGTGTCTATAGTGTTCATACACATAATGAGTTACAATTACATAGCAAACCATCTGTTTTAACATCAGGCTCCTGTGCGGGAGACAAATACTAGGTCATACTGTTTCACATATATGCTCTACTCAAAGTCAACCACCTCAATATTTAACCAACGTTGTATACTGTACATTGGAATTTGTTTAAAACAGATATGAAAATGGGAATGAATTTCGGTAAGTAACAATTATGTATGTACTTGTATCTGCATTGCATGATTACCTATAGTTTAACTATTTTCTACTGCTTACACATAATTACTTACTCAAAAAAAAAATCTTATGATGCATTTTCAATTTCTACATGTACATGTGTGTATTTAACAGATATTTATGACACATTTTCTTGTCACGATACTTCCTCTCCTTCACCATGTGGTTTTAGGCATGGGTCAGTCCTTTAGAAGGACAAAGTCTAGGCAGTTTCATCTTCGCTTGCCAAGTGCTCGCTTCGTATACACTCCAATACGAAGCGAACACTTGGCTAGCGAAGATGAGGCAGTTTAGGTTCCTATACCGCATCACAAATTATCTTGTCACAATGCATTCATCTTACAAGATATATTTTCTAGTCAGTACTACCATGAAACCTTGTGCAAACTTGATACACACATGTACATTCCTATATATCATGACACAGATTGCAATTTCTTAACAAAATATGCAGTCATTTTGAATTAATTGCTCATATATAATACCATCAAAATATTTTATTTACAATTCTTTTTCCATGTCCCTTCATCACTCATACAACATCACTGTTGTTGCTGTGTAATGCAATATCATTCTATTTGACTATTAATTTGCCATAATAATTAATCTGCAATTCAAATCTCTCGCCATGATTTCTTAAGAAACAAACAGATGTTAGATTACTTGCTTTTCTTTCATTTGAGAATTTAAATCCTAGTGGCTACGTCCTTTCATTGCCAGAACTAGGATTGTTTAAAAAATCGTCAACAATAAAGTATGGTACAAATATGCTTAAATTCAATACAGCAGATGACTGGAATGTTTCCCTCGGTCCCGATGTTTTCCTCTCTTTATATTAATTATTAAATTTAGTATGGTTGTCTCAAACACTATACAGTTATTGTCCAGTAACTACAGACTGACTTTCCATAGATTTAATGGAAAATAGGAAGGGCATATATGTAAATATATATATCTGTCTATTATTTCAGTGTTTTTTGTCGTAACCTGCCTGTACACTGGGACCTCTGGACACCGCTACAAGACATTGTCAGAGTTTATGTTCCGTCGACAGACTGAAAGGACAATATGCAACTCGTACGGACTTTTCAAAAGAATGTTACAGAGGGAAACTAATCCATTGATTGACAACTTTGTCAATAGCCTTTTCGAGCAGAGTCCAATAACTGGTGAAATGCTACGTAGCAAGTCGGCAGAAGTTTGCAGGTATTACTACCAATAACTGTATCTGCTGGTTGTTAAGTTAAATAGCCAACAGGTAATTGGGTTATCTGCCCTTTACAATGTGGGATTTCTCTGGGTACTGTGTGCTACCATCTGCTCCAAAAATGGTGATAATTTTGGAAAATTTATTTCATAAAATTGTTCTTATAACTAATGAAATTTAAATGAAAAGACATCAAAGCTCTCATATAAAGAAGAAACTCAATCAAGTAATAAATTTAAATCATGATGAGAAAAAATAATTTCTAGCTTTATTTAATTGATGTTAACGAAACGGATAAACAGCTTTACTTACATTGTCAATAAAAACACTCAAACATATCGCTGTCAATCTAAGGAATCTGGCTGTCAATCTAAGGGCTAAAACATTTGTACAAACATCATTTTATACGGATCCCAGCAGGTAAAAGGGGATATATTTGGCCTCCAAACTCAACCACTGTATACATATTTGATTATCTTTTTGTTGTCATCGCTAAAGACCCTAGTCTAGAATTATGGAAGGTGAGGCCTCATATATTCTTGTATGGGTGTGTATTACATTGATAAAAATAACTTCAATACTTCTATTTAATTGAGCCATTATTTACAACTCAAATATGATGGGAAACACATTATGGCAAAGACTCATTTTAAATATCTTTGAAACTATACAAGACTTGTAGGATTTCATTGAAATTTCACACGAGTATGCGATCCCACAACTGTAGCGCAAAATTGTAGAAAGCAGGTTAGATCTGGGTTTGAATTTGAAGGGTGATTTTCCATAAAAGTGCACATAATGAAAAACATTTCCCAACACATTACATACAATAATTCAAAATAATAGTGAAATATGCTTTTGTCTACCTCTCATCAACTTTTAACAGTTCTGTGGTTTTAAATTAATATCTGTTGACAGTGACATAGCAACAGAAGTAACAGCCTGGGTACAAGAGAACAGACCAATATCATCATGTCTAAATACTGAAACGGTGTCAGACATAATGGATGTGTACAGTGGACTATGTACAGGGGAGGGTGCTGTAACAGCCTTCTTTACTGACCGTAAGTTATCGTAAAAGCTTTTATCACTGACCATGTACAGGGGAGGTTGCTGTAACAGCCTTCTTTACTGACCGTAAGTTATCGTTACAGCTTTTATCACTGACCATGTACAGGGGAGGTTGCTGTAACAGCCTTCTTTACTGACTGTAAGTTATCATAACAGCATTTATCAGCCTAATTTTGTCAGAATAGATCTACATTTGTATGTATCTATGTATCACTGACTATCATTAGCAGTGTTACAGCTAGGATTTGAAAAGAGCAGGTCACTGACCAGAAAAGGAACACTTTTAAGATCACAAAATGTCTTTAAAGGGCTTTTTTTGCACGTCGAATTGTTTTTGGGTAATCAATGTATTTTTGCCTAATAAAGGTCCAGTGTAATTATCTAGTAATATTGTTTAATTGCACTTCACTGTATGTATACTTTTTATATCGTTATTTCATTTTATTTTGATGTTTACGTTCAACACTAATTTCACGAACAGTAAACCAAGTACAGGGTAATTATAGCATTAAAATTACTGATATACTGACCACAAGTAATTATCATATTGAAGAGTGAACATGAGACCGCATTATGGGGAACACCTTCAAGCACTGACCGTCATACACTGAATCAGACATCTTCATTAAACACTATTTATAATTGGTGTACTAACCTTCTTCACAGGCACTGGCAGTAGTTATATATATAAGTTATTGTACAGTAAAATTTGACCATATTGAAAATTTAAATACAAACAATTTTCGAAGTAAATAGATGTCACGCTGGAGTATATTTAAATTTGGTATCATTATTTAAGTTATTTTGCTCTATCATATGCACGAATATTTCTTAAATAAATTATTTATTTATTTTTACTATTTTCTTGAGGAGTTGGTCGAAGGATAATATAAGCGTCAGTAAAAAACAGGGTATTAATTTTTCATGAACTGCTATGCTGTGCTCTAGATCGGCTGAGGTTAACGCTACAACCAATCCAGTGGAACCACAAGAAAAACTTTTTTATCATTTAATATAAACCTGGGTGTATATATGCCTTAATTGTATTCTCTCCCTTCAGTTACATCAGATATTGAGTCAGTGAATATCCCGTCCTGGACAAGTGCTTGTATGATAAAGATGATCGAGATACTCTTGACTTGTCCCTTTCTCTCAGTAGGAAAATTTACAGGTTTGGAGGAAGGACCAGGAATCCACCAGAGGTAATATTTTAAAACACATATGCAGAAAATCATCATTTACAATGAAGTTTTTCATAGTTGATATTTTTGAAAGAATTTATTGAATTAGAGGAAAAAATGTGTTGTAGAGATTTTTTCTACCAATTTCAAAATTCAACAAGAGGCTGATTGGGCCTGCATTGCTCACCTGGTATTAATTTCACTCTTGTAACCTTAAAAGAGGGTCATGGCCAAATGTATTTAAACTAAATAGCATGACCTATGAATATTGGTTATTTAAAAGAACTTGTTCAAAGGTTTTAACACATTTGACCTCTGTGACATTGAAAGTCAAACAAGACCATTCAGTTGAACAAACTTGGTAACCCTTCAACATAGCATACTACTGGCTGAATATCATCACCCTGACCTTTTAGTCACTAAGAAATTGTTTCAATTTTTTTCACATTTGACCCCAGTGACCTTCAAAGTGGGTCAAGGTCATTCATTTGAACAAACCTGGTAGCCCTAGCCTTCATCCATCATGCTTCTTGCTCAACAAGAATGAGCAAAACTAGAGGATTCTTGATTGTTTTGCCCCATTTCTAAACTATTGGACATTTTTAGCCCCGTCCAGTACTACCGGAGTACTACTAAAATCCAATAAGCTGAAATCTACATAGCAACAACTTCTGAGGCATAACCATCGATGATGTTATTTTTTATTGAAACAAGAGGCCCAGAGGGCCTGTATCGCTCACCTAGATTCTTGATCAATCATGGGAAAAATGTCCTCAAAGTGATTTTGCAATTATTTCCATATATATTGAGTCACATTGGCTGAAGAATGTTCCAGACTCAACTTTTTACTACTCTATTGCATCATGCTACTGGTCAAATATTATCACCCAGATCCTCCTGGTAATGCAGAAGTTATTTAAAGGTTTTTACATACTTGACCCCTTTGATCTTGGAAGAGGGTCAAGGTCATTTATTTTGGGAAACTTTATAGCACTCAATGCCAGGTAACTACTGGCAAAGTAGCATCGCTCTGGGCCTCCTTGTTATTCAGAAGAAGTTGTTTAAAGGTTTTTATATATTTGATGCCTGTGTCCTTGAATGTAGGTCAAGGTCATTCAGTTCAGGAAAGCTTACATCCAAGATACATTCTGGCTAAGTATTATCACCATATATGTCTTAGTTATTTAGAAGAAGTTGTTCAAAGGTTTTAACATATTTGCCCCCTGTGACCTTCAACTTGTAGGAAAGTTCATAGCTCAACATCCCAGGAACCCTCTGGCCAAATATCATTACCCATGGCTTCCTTGTTAATCAGAAGAAGTTGTTTAAAGATATTTATATATTTGACCAATGTGGCCTTGAAAGTATTTGGAGGTCATTTATTTGAGGACAGTTTAGAAGTTTAGAAGAAAATTTAACGGACCACAGACCACACTCCATAACATAAGCTTAACAGGCACTTTGTGCCAGGGGAGCTAAAATAATGATAGAGCATGCGCATTATTTGATTTTACTTTCATGTTATATTTTTTTTGTTCTTCAGACAGATGCAAGAAAGTTTTCAGTGTGTTTATGCAGGGATAGATGACAATGACACGTCAATGTGTGGGGATACCCAAAGTCTGAAAAAAATCTATCTCATCATTGAACTTCTCTACAATTTAGCACCCGGTGCTAACTTCACTGTGACCGATTTTGGATTATAAACCATTTGGTGATTTATATAATTGTGAAAGAAATATATCTATGTAGCTTCATAATAAATGCAAATCTAGCACAATGAAGTTCACTTAGTTTTATTTATTATGGAATCAACTGAATTTGATTTAGAACTTGGGTGGGTCAAATTGAAAACCCATTTTCAATGAAAAGTTCATTCCATCCTACATGTGTTTAAAAATTTTAAAAGCAGGTACACACATCCCTTTTTCCTTGGACTGTGAGTTAGAGTTCAAAAGTTGTCTTTTATACTGTACTATGTATTCCTCCATCCTAGTTATATTACAAGGCAATGGGCATTGTAAATTGGTATACAGAAGTTATGTAATATAGGTAAAACTACATTCTACAGGACGTTACAGCATATATACAGCACATGTATATGCAGGTTATGTAAGTACATGTATTCCTCAATTCTAGTTACAAGATAATGGACACATGGTACCTGTCTATGGAGGTATACATCCTGGAGGTGCTATATTCCTCAATTATAGTAACAAGACAATGGGTATGTTCCTTAATTCAAGTTACAAGATAATGGACATATAGTACCTGTCTATGGAGGTATACATCATAGAGGTGCTATGTTCCTCAATTCTAGTAACAAGACAATGGGTATGTTCCTCAATTCAAGTTACAAGATAATGGACATATGGTACCTGTCTATGGAGGTATACATCATGGAGGTACTATGTTCCTCAATTCTAGTAACAAGACAATGGGTATGTTCCTCAATTCAAGTTACAAGATAATGGACATATAGTACCTGTCTATGGAGGTATACATCATAGAGGTGCTATGCTCCTCAATTCTAGTAACAAGATAATGGGTATGTTCCTCATTTCAAGTTACAAGATAATGGACATATGGTACCTGTCTATGGAGGTATACATCATGAAGGTGCAGTGTTCCTAAATTCCATGCTAGATACAAAATAATGAGCATGTGATACTCTTTATGAAGTTGAATGTCATGGAGGTGCAGTATTCCTTGATTCTAGGTACAAGTCAATCAACATATGGTACCTGTCTATGGAGGTGCATATCATAAAGGTGCAGTGTATTCCTCATCCCAATTGAATGATAATAGGTATGGTAGATGGATGTTTTGTCAAGGAATGGAATACAGTCACAATGGTTGCTCATATTGCTGTAATAAAATCACATTCATTTGGCAAGATCAATATGTACACAACTCCTTGCAATAGTGTGAACTTGATGCTGACTTTAAAGTGCTGCCCCACTGAAATACCATGCCAAAGGCACCCAGCACAGCATTCCACCCAATCACATTACATTGACAACGGGTGAACAAGTTGTTGCATGTTCGAAGTTAAGCAGGTAATAACTTCCATTGTTAAGGACTATGGTATGTCCTTGCCTGAGGACAGAACTGTTTACCTTCCTTACGTGGGCGAAAGATCTAAAATATTGCTAAAGATTAGTTGGTTCCAAGGGAGGCATTACAAAGTATGTGATGATCAGGAATACAAATACTAATTAAGATATATAGGAAGAGATTAGGTTCCAACTGTTGCAATTTAGTGCCACCATTATTCACTTGTCAAGTATGGCAAGTTGGCAACAGCAAATAGGAAATCCTGCCCCAACCCAACAAATCAATCCAATTACTATGTACTCTGCCTGAACGTTCTAGCATAGTATATAGTAAACAAACATATTGAAGTTATTTCTTGAGTCAAATGGATACAATGTAAAATGTTAAAATGTATATATGTCAGCCATAATTTGTACCAGGTAATTGAAATTGGACCCAATTAACTGAAATCAATATAATCTTTATTTTAATTTTCACAAAATTTTAGAATGACAAACCTCTTTTTGGTCATAATTACATAATATCTGAAAGATGTCCCGTAGGAAGTATATGTGGAAATGATTTAACCTTGTTTACAAACAGAAAAGGACAAAGCAAAACTTACCTGTAAACGTTTATAACAAGCTGAACACCTCTGATGACTTGGAAGGACCAACTGGCCGATGTCAGATTCTTCGGAGTCCTTGGACTGTTTTTCAGGGCTGCTGTCATTGGATCCCTTAGAACCCTTCTTGCCCTTATTTTTATTGTCCTTAGCCAATGTTTTAATTTTGACAGGACCATAAACTATTGGTATGTGTATTGGAGGTCGGCAATCTGGAGGAAAATCCTGTACATAGTTTTGTTTAAGCCATCGTATTGTCAATGCAAAACGTTTCCATGGTCCAAGACGAAGCATCTCCGAAACGATACGAAAGCGGTACAAGAAAGGTGTCTCTTTTTTCTTCTTTCCGGCCAGGTGTCGAAGTCGACGTGATTTCTGTGGATTCTGCCACGCCCATTCAAACTGAACGAAAAAAAATGATGGTTCCGATGACTTAGTACCGAAAATTATCTCTGTGAAATATGGTACATGTTGGCCCTAATTTGGTGTGAAAATATCAGAAGCTCAACCCATTAAATTATGTTACTATAAACATGTTATTCTGTGTATATGTGAATCCTTGAGTTATTTATAAATCTGAACACTTTTATTACGTAATTTTGATATCATTATGTTTGTAAACAGATAGAAAATTAGTGGTCTTACCCGAAGTGCAGATATGTCATTTGGGAAACCATGAATAATTAAAACCATTTCCCTGAAAATAAAAGGAATGTGGGTATCATAATTTTAACTAAATCATAAATGCACAAACAGTAATTTTCAACAAAATTTCACTCGCACAAGATTTCAAAGTAATTTTAAGAAATCTGAACAATCAGATATTGTTTTGGATTTCACATATTGATACTATAAGAACATTTAATTCTCAAAAATAACATGCACCAATAGTACTCAAACAAACTCGCCAAAAAAATCTAAATACCATGTAGTTACAATTTCTTTTTTGTGATTTGATCTTTATCCATAATTATTTTTCTTTAATTTCCTAGATAGAATTTAAAAGAATGTTAATTTAATTAAATATGTTTTAGATCAAAGTTTCAAAACATTAATGAAGCACTATAGCTGCCATTAAACTACAATCCTCAATATTGTGAACAAACTATATTTAATATCAAGGACTCACACAACTAAATCAGCAAACCAGCAAGTGTTTCTTATGATTGTAAGCCCCATCTAAAATTAGTTCCGGGTTAAGACAGTGCCTTTGAGCAATTTAGATAGGTAACTGATGACATATTTTACATCAATGAATGAAATCTACAGATATTGAACTTTAGAAGAATGTATAATTTAAGTAGATTTTAAAATGTGATGGCAGATTGATATGGGGTCAAATGTCAGGGGGTGTTCCCGTCCCATTTCACCGGTTTGGCTTGTAAACTTCTGGTTGTCAAAAGCAGATGCCTGTAGCGCTCTTATATGCCACCAAACTCACCAAAAAATGCCTTTTGAATCCGTTGTCAGGTATGTATCTGTGAATCTAGACAGTTGTCACTAGAGTTGAACTTCAAATATGAACGCTATTAGCTCAAAAGCTTAGTAATAACACATAGTAAATGATTTAGTTGTGTGAGCCCTTCAACCAATCAGAAACCCAGATTTTACCATGGCCCCCGTCCATGTGTCCTCTTAGCTCCTCCAGCATGCTTGCCCTTGTTATGCTGCTGTATTCTGCGGTTTGGGTTGACTGTGTAGCCAATGTATGTCCTTCCTTTGAACTTTGGATTGACATTGTACAACAGATAGACTCCAAAGAACCTCTCAATAGCCTCCGCCATCTTGTTTGTTCATAACTTGTATGTTTACTGCAATTTCTCCATTCTGTCTCTTAGAAAACTTTACCTAAATCCTGACATTACCTGTAATAAAATAAACTTAAAATTCCAAAAAAGTAAATTGAAAATCAGGTTACTATATCTTTCAGTATATATAATAACTTTGAAGTTGTCATTCCTCATTTCTGCTATGTTCAATCATGATCACCCATGTAGAACTTACACACAAAAAATAAAAGTAGGCATAGATATTATTTAAAGTCCAACAGAAGAAATGTTCCTCAGAATTCAAGTCTTTAGAGATTCTAAAATCATTACTGACGTGGGTCAACAATCATATTTTCAACAGAATCCAAGATGGCCACTGGTGGCCATGTTGATTTGTAGGTTTTTGCTCAAAATTGATGATAAATATGTTTAGAACATTTCCAAATCAATGTATTCTTTCAAAAATGATTGTATGGAAACCATATTTGGGGACGTTCATAAGGTGTGATAACAGATACTATGATATTTATATTATGGTTGTAAGCGACTAACGAGGCTTTGAATTAGTACCTGTGGAGTAAACTTAAGCTCAGTGCACAGGGGTCGTTACAAATGTCTTATACGCATATGCTATACTGACACATAAATGTATGTTTGGGTGTGCTTTGACCCACATCAGTATATAGCATACATACAGTGGCGGATCCAGAGGGTTATTTTGGGCTTCAAGAAACCCCCCATCCTGTGAAATTTCTTTAACAAAAGGCCCAAGGGCCTTAGCGGTCACCTGAGTTATAAAATAGGTACTGGTAGCTCAATTTCGTTGTTTCATGTACAAAGTGTGGAAAAAAAACATGTAAACTAAGTGAAATACAATACTTGTCATGTCACCAAAGGATAAGAACTCTAAAAACTACTCAAATAAATAATTTTGCTATTGAGAGATATACCCTCTCCCAAGGGAAAGCAGATGACCTGGGGGATACTGAAATTTACAATTTAGGTATTGGTAATTTAGGTATAAGGACCTTTCTATCCATGAACAGTAACACATCTGAGTCTGATGAAGAAGCTTTTTGAACTTTTAACCATTTACCCCATTCAGGCCCCAACCCTCCAGCCCCTGGAGATGGGGCAGCATCTGAGTTTCTCATACCATCTAATTGCCATCTGGCATCATAATCATTTCAACCAAGTTTAAATAATTTCCTGCTGAAAATGGACAAAATATACCCAAAAATATAATTTAAAGTCATCTCTACCCCCTCCCCAAAGTAGAACAGATTGCCCGGGGTAATAAAATTGAAAAATAGATAAAGCCCCTGACGGAATTTTCATCCATGCACAGAATTTGATCGTACTACATCTGTGTCTTCATGAAGAAGAAGATTTTTGAAATATTTGTTAATTTTCCCTTTGGTGGCCTGCCCCGGCTCCTGGGGATTGGGGCGGGAAATCGAATTTTACAATTTGATACCCTCTTCCTCTAATGATGATTCTCACCAAGTAAGAATAATTTCCTGCTGAAAATAGACAAAATATACTCAAAAGTTTTATTTCCCTATATAAACTATAAAAAACTTTACCCCCTCCCAAAAAGAGAACAAATGGCCCGGGGGTATTGAAATTTACAATTTAAATAAAGCCCCTAATGATCTTTCCATCCAAGCAGAGAAATTACCTGTCTATCTGGAGAAGAAGATTTTTGAACAAGAGGCCAAATGGGCTTGCATCGCTCACCTTGTATTGATCTCATACTTGTAACCACAAAAGTGATCTAAAACAAGAGGCCCATGGGCCTTAACGGTCACCTGATATATTTATACAGAGAGGTTGGACCCTATGGTCATAAACCTTAAGACCCTTCCATCTATGAAGAGTATTTGATTCTACCATATCTGGGTCTTGAGAAGAAGATTTTTGAAATTTCAGTAAATTCGACCCTTTTATGGCCCCACCCATCAGCCCCTGGGGTCAGCCAGGGCTCATAGGTGCTTATTATCAAACTGCTACCTAATACTGATAATGCTAACCCAAATTGAATTACTTCCAATGGAAATTAAACAAATGTTGGTCCAAAATGTGATTTCCCTATATAAACTATAGTAAAGTTTACCCCCTCCCCAGGGGGAAACGTGAGACCCCAGGGTCAAGAAATTCACAATTTCGGTAAAGCACCTTAAGACCCTTCCATCTATGAAGAGTATTTGATTCTACCATATCTGGGTCTTGAGAAGAAGATTTTTGAAATTTCAGTCAATTCAACCCTTTTTGGCCCCACCCATCAGCCCCTGGGGGTCAGTCAGGGCTCATAGGTGCATACTATCAAACTGCTACCTAATACTGATAATGCTAACCCAAATTGAATTACTTCCAATGGAAATTAAACAAATGTTGGTCCAAAATGTGATTTCCCTATATAAACTATAGTAAAGTTTACCCCCTTCCCAGGGGGAAACGTGAGACCCCAGGGTCAAGAAATTCACAGTTTCGGTAAAGCACCTTAAGACCCTTCCATCTATGAAGAGTATTTGATTCTACCATATCTGGGTCTTGAGAAGAAGATTTTTGAAATTTTAGTCAATTCGACCCTTTTTGGCACGCCCCTCAGGCCCCTGGGGGCTTGGGACTAAACCGGCCACTATTTTTGTTGACCTTTGTCCATGGAAGGTCCCTGCAGAATTTCATTGAAATTGGTTCAGGGGTTTTGGAGAAGAAGTTTTTTGAAATTTTAGTCAATTTGACCCTTTTTGGCCCCGCCCCTCAGGCCCCTGGGGGCTTAGGACTAAACCAGCAATTTCTTTTGTCGACCTTTGTCCATGAAAGGTCCCTGCAAAATTTCATTGAAATTGGTTCAGGGGTTTTGGAGAAGAAGTCGAAAATGTAAATTGTTTACGGACGGATGAAGGACGACGACGGACAAAAGGCGATCGCAAAAGGTCACTTGAGACTTT
The DNA here is from genome assembly GCF_002113885.1 of Mizuhopecten yessoensis. Lineage (NCBI taxonomy): Eukaryota > Metazoa > Mollusca > Bivalvia > Pectinida > Pectinidae > Mizuhopecten > Mizuhopecten yessoensis. The sequence continues at coordinate 534,362 of NW_018408629.1, read as the reverse complement.
GTCTCAGGTGACCTAAAAAAGCTACAGGCAAAATATCAGTATTTATGACTAGAAGTCATTCAAAAGAAACTGTTAAAAGATTTTAAAACGTTTGACCCCGGTGACCTTGAAAGTCATTACGTTGAACAAACTTTATAGCCCTTCATCTCAGCATGCAACTTGTCAAATATCACCACCCTAGACCTTCTGTTTAATGAGATAAGGTAATTTCAAGGTTTTTACATATTTGACCAAATGTGACCTTGAAAGTTTGTCAAGGTCTTTCAAATGACTCGATAGCCCTTCATCCAAGCATGCTACTGGCCAAATATCATCATCCTGGTTCTTTTGGTTATTAAGAAGTCATTTAAAGATTTTGAACATATATTCTATCCCTGTTACCTTGATTACCGGTCAAGGTCATTCATTTGAACAAACTTAGTAGCCCCTCATCCTAGCATGCTACTGGTCAGATATCATCATCCTCGGGGCCTTCTGGTCATTCAACATATTTGACCGAAGGTAATTCATTGCAAAAAACTTTGAAGTGTTTCATCCTAGCATGAATTACTGGCCAAATATTAACACCTAAATAGTATAGGCCTTCTGGTTATTCAGGAGTTGTTTTAATGTTTTAAACATAGTGGACCCCCCGTGACCTGGAATATAAGTCAAGGTCATTCAATTGAACAAACTTGGTAGCCCTTCATCCCAGCATGTCCCTGTGAAAGATTTTAACATATTTGACCCCTATGACCTTGAAAATGGGCAAAGGTCATTCATTTTAACAAACTTGGTAGCCCTTATTCATCCCAGCATGTTACTGGCCAAATATTAACACCTTATGCCTTCTCGTTATTCAGAAGAAGTTGTTTAAAGAAGTGCAAAAAAGTTGACGCCGGACAGATTGATGGACGTACGGACGACGGCGCTGCACAACGGCATCAGCTCGCTTGGCCCTTTGGGCCAGGTGAGCTGTAATTAGTTAATTTTTCCTTTGGGGCCCCGCCCTAGCTGGCACGTGGGACAGGTATCCCAATTTTACAATTTGATACCATCTTCCTCCAAGGATGATTCTCACCAAGTAAGAATAATTTCCTGCTGAAAATTGACAAAATATACCCAAAAGTTTTATTTCCCTATATACATGTAAACTATAGTAAATTTTACCCCCTCCCCAACTGAGAACGGATAGCCTGGGGTGGGAGTATTGAAATTTACAATTAAGTGAAGCCCCTAATGACCTTTCCATCCATACATAGAAATTGACTGCATGACTAGTACCTCTGAGTGACTGCCATGGAGAAGATTTTTGAAATATTGGTTAATTTTCCCTTTGGTGGCCCACGTGCACCCTGGCCCCTGGGGTTGGGGCAGGAATCACAGTTTTACAAATTGATACCATCTTCCTCTAATGATAATTCTCACCAAGTAAGAATAATTTCCTACAGAAAATTGACAAAATATACCCAAAAGTTTTATTTCCCTATATAAACTATAGTAAATTTTACCCCCTCCCAAAAGGAGAATGGATGGCCCGGGGGTACCGAAATATAAGTTAATCTTCCCTCTGGGGCCCCTCCCTTGGGTTTGGGCAGGAATCCCAATTTTACATTTTTGTAGCCTCATATACCAAGGACGATATCTCATTAAGTTTGAAAAAGTTGCATCCCGGTGACTACATGGTTAATTGACGACAGACCCGACAGATATGAAAAAAGTCGATAAAACGTCAGAATTATTCGGACTAGGTTCCTGATAAGAAGTTCAAAATATGTAAAAAGTTTACGCAAGACAGACGGAAAGCGATCAGAATAGGTCACTTGAGCAAAGTTCAGGTAACCTAAAAATCATGTATTTTCACCATTAAATTCCTGAATTTTTCCCCACATGGGAAAAACAGATACAGTAAGTCTCTGGATCTGCCACTGTTCATAGTGCATAGTATACTGATCACAGGTGTTCGTTACAAATGTCATATTTTGCACTATGTAGTACAGTGGCGGATCCAGATACCTATTTTTTTTTATTTTTTTTTTCAAATTTCCATGTAGGGTCCGGACTATCTACTAGGGGGCCGGAACAACTTGATTCGTAAATATTATTAGAAAAGCCAATTTAGAAATGCTTCCTTCATGTGATGATTTGGCTGGCCCATTGGATGCACTTTCCGTTAGAATTAAGTCAATCTACAAAGTAGACTCACGTTGGTAATATATTTAGGGGCAGGAACATCTCCCTCGCCATTTGTAGTATTTGAAATCAATGTGCGTGGCGCTCAAAATGTGTCGTCCGTTTTGTGTTTAGTCACTCCCTATGATCAAACGTCTCATTGACACAGATTGAAAATGGAGAGCAACAACACGGATAACGACTTCGTCTACGCAGTCATCAACAATATTCCTTCTTCATATCATTCTTCAGACCTCAGAAATTACTACTCGCAGTTTTTAGAGACAAGTGGATTCAAATGTTTTCATTTCAAACACAGACCAGAGTCTAGAACCTTCGATACACCGAATTCAATTCCGACGGAGGAAAAACGTCCAGGAACGTTTTGTTGTGTTGTCAAAGTCAGTGGAAACCGATTTCCCGAATTCATGAAAATGTATCACAAGAGACACTGGCTGGATAGGAATGGAGATGTCATGCCTGCTTTATGTTTTATTTCAAAAATCAGAACATCTGGGCAGAATTACGGTAATAAAAACTACATGAAAAACATGACATGCATGGTGATCTCATGATAGGCGCTTGAAATATTGTAGGCTATCTAATATTTCTAATATATTGAATTAAAATCTAAAACTCACGAAGTTTTGTGTGTACATCGCTTGTTTGTGTGTGTACATCGTATGGTTTTAAAACTTTAATTATACAAAATACAAGCGCCTATGGTTTTTATTTGAACATATTCTTATTATAGGATGGACACAGCTAGCGCTTCATATAAGTATAGCCCAAGTTTCCTCTGGCCCTAACACCAAACTTAGACATTTTGACATATAGATGTCTGGTGTGGGGGCCAGAGCGCACTCCTATATATAAATGTGGAATTATCCAACACCGTTTGGTATCGGAGAGTTATGAGGCGCTGACAACAAAAATCATTGTGTCATACAGTGTAGTAGCTATATTTTTGTCATCCTCGATATCCAGGGGTTATGCTCACTTTTGCTCTCTACACCCCTGTAATATGTCATAGCAATATTGAAGCTAGGAAGATAGCTGATTGATTGGTCTCGGGTAAAAAAAAAAACCCTGACCAATTGCTAGGCTGATACCTGCGCATGTCCTTTGAAGATTACAAAGGAGAGATGTACCCGACTTCAATTTATAATTAGTCAGTCAATTTTACCATTGCGAGATTCTTTTGATGTACATCAAAGGATCAAACTGGTCTTCTTTTCTCATCAACAAGGTGGAGCACACTGTGCCTTCTATTTTGCTATGACATATTCCAGGGGTGCAGAGAGCGAAAGTGAGCGTAATCCCTGGATATCGAGGATGACAAAAATATAGCTACTACACTGTATGACACAAGACATATATACCTGACATATAGATAAATGGATTATTTATTCATCAAAATCTGCTCTTATTATCATCAACAGCTGCTAAATGTCATCAGTAGACTCCTTGGTTTTCAATTGTTCAAAATTCCCACCTGAGCGAATGCCATTTTGTAGTTCATGTGAGTGACTAATCAACAAGCCGTACTGATCTGGGATGAAAACGGAATATAGCATTCTTGTTCACAAAAAATTACGGACCACATCTTTTTTGTTGATTAGTCACTCCCTGATACCAAGCTGTGTCGGAGATAATTCCACTTTTTCATATAGGAGAGCGCTCTGGTTCCACACCAGACATCTATATGTCAGAACGTCTAAGACTGGTATATATGGGGCCAGAGGAAACTCGGGCTACATATCGGTAATAACCCTTAATTAATTATTACTGAAATGTGGAGGCGGGGGAGTGAAATGAACACAAATAAAGTTCTTTTAAACATTAGGAGTACATAATGGTGTCATTCTTTCAACATAAGCAGATAAATAATACAATGAGATATTAGTGCAGAGAAAATTGATCAATTCTGATGTCTAACATTTGGTTATTAGCTCACCTGGCACGAATCGAAGTGCCAAGTGAGCTTATGCCGTGGCGCGGCATCCGTCCGGCGTCAATATTTTACTTTAAACGACTTCTTCTTAGTAAATGAAAGGCCTAGGGTGTCAATATTTGGCCAGAAGGAAACTGGGATGAAGGGCTACAAAGTTTGTTAAAATTAATGACATTCACCCATTTTCAAGAACTTAAAACATCTTCTTCTCGATAACCAAACTGCCTAGGGAGATGATATTTGGCCAGTAGTATGCTTGGGTGAAGGGCTACCAAGTTTGTTCAAATGAATGCCCTTCATCCATATTCAAGGTCACAGGGGTCAAATATGTTAAAAACTTTAAACAACTTCTTCTGAATAACCAAAATGCTCAGGGTGATGATATTTGGCCAGTAGCATGCTGAGATGAAGGGCTACAAAATTTGTTCAAATGAATGACCTTCACCCATATTCAAGATCACAGGGGTCAAATATGTTAAAACCTTTAAACAACCCCTTCTGAATAACCAAAATGCCCAGGGTGGTGATATTTGGCCAGTAGCATGCTGAGATGCAGTACTACAGAGTTTGTTCAAATAAATGACCATCACCCATATGCAAGGCCACAGGGGTGAAATATGTTAAAAACTTTAAACAACTTCTTCTGAATAACCAAAATGCCCAGAGTGATGATATTTGGCCAGTAGCATGCTGAGATAAAGGGCTACAAAGTTTGTTCAAATGAATGACCTTCACCCATATTCAAGGCCGCAGGGGTGAAATATGTTGAAAACTTTAAACAACCCCTTCTGAATAACCAAAATGCCCAGGGTGGTGATATTTGGCCAGTAGCATGCTTGGGTGAAGGGCTACCAAGTTTGTTCAAATGAATGACCTTCACCCAGATTCATGGTCACAATGTTAAAAACTTTAAACCCCTTCTCAATAACCAAAATGCCCAGGGTGATGATATTTGGCCAATAGCATGCTGAGATGAAGGGCTACAAAGTTTGTTCAAATGAATGACCTTCATCCATATTCAAGGTCACAGGGGTCAAATATGTTAAAAACTTTAAACAACTTCTGATGAATAACCAAAATGCCCAGGGTGATGATATTTAGTAAGTAGCATACTAGGATCAAGGGCTACCAAGTTTGTTTAAATTTGAAATCCTTTCATTAGAACTATACATACAAATATGAACAAATGAATTAAGTTCATAATATGTACATGTATATATACATGTACATTAAAAAAAACAAGGTCTGAAACTTCATGTATTCCTTGAAAATTTAATGATACAATTTTTTTTAAAATTCATTTACTGGTAGGCTTTATGTCAAAATATACATGATTAGAAAAAAAATCAACAAATACCATTTGTATTTTTTTTTATTTTTTTTTGTAGACCAGGGCGATAAATACAAAACAAGAGCAGAACAGAAATGCGTTCCACACAATAGAGAACAGTTCACTATCAGTGACCTGGAGAAAATGAAGGAGTTACATCCCCCTGATATTATGCCAAATGGTAATGTAGGGACTACAACCTCCATATTCCTAGAATACATCAAACAGTGTCGTCTGCCACCAGTCATCATCAAAAATCTTGGACTGTCTTTTCCAAAGACAAGATCAAACAAAAGATACGGAAATGTTCCTTTTAATTACAATGGAACAGCAGAAAGTTGTCAGGACCAGGGAGAAGAGGAATCACCAGCCGTGGAGGTCAAATCATCTACAGGTCAAGATATTCCGACAGAAATGTCAATCACGTCCCCGATCGATTTAGACGAAGACATTTTAGGGCAAAAAGACGAGTCATTAGCCTCATCACAGAATGTAAAGACCGGTGTTGGCTCACAACAAAAAGGTTCAAAAGACAAATTCAGGCAGGACCCTGAGACAAAGAGAAGATTTGAACTTAGAATTGAAGAGAATTTGATAGGAAAAGAAGGCAGGGATTCTGATGATGTAAGTATCAACGAGAGGATTATAATTATTGTGTATATATTATTACTGGTTGCTAATTAACTAGCTTTATATAGAAAATAACTAATCTAATATAGTCCAATAATAATCAAGGTCACAATATAATAGATTAATAGAATCTTACACTGTACTATACCTTGAGGGCATGACAGAAATTTCTCTTACCTCAGGGATGATTTATATGTTTTCTAGCCCGAGGCTCTGCCCATTGCAGTGGTTAGACATTCAAAGAATCACCCGGAGGCTTAGGGTTGGAGATTTCTCTGTTGCACCTTCAAGGTATAAGTAGGGGATCATTATATTTTCCTCATCATTCCAATACGATGTTAACAAAAAACATTTTTCGGCATTTGTAATCTTTTTGTTATCTGCAGACAATCTGTCATAACCTAGGATGTGACAGAGAAATCTTATACACTAGGGTGTGACAGAGAAATCATATACACTAGGGGGTGATAGAGAAATCATATACACGAGGGGGTGACAGAGAAATCATATACACTAGGGGGTGACAGAGAAATCTTATACACTAGGGGGTGACAGAGAAATCATATCCACTAGGGGGTGACAGAGAAATCATATACACGAGGGGGTGACAGAGAAATCATATACGCTAGGGGGTGATAGAGAAATCATATACTCGAGGGGGTGACAGAGAAATCATATACACTAGGGTGTGATAGAGAAATCATATACACTAGGGGGTGACAGAGAAATCATATCCACTAGGGGGTGACAGAGAAATCATATACACGAGGGGGTGACCGAGAAATTATATACACTAGCTATAGGGGGTGAAAGAGAAATCATATACCCTAGGATGTGACAGAGAAATCTTATACACTAGGGTGTGACCGAGAAATCATATACACTAGGGGGTGATAGAGAAATCATATACACGAGGGGGTGACAGAGAAATCTTATACACTAGGGGGTGACAGAGAAATCATATACACTAGGGTGTGACAGAGAAATCATATACACTAGGGGGTGACAGAGAAATCATATACACTAGGGGGTGACCGAGAAATTATATACACTAGCTATAGGGGGTGAAAGAGAAATCATATACACTAGGGTGTGACAGAGAAATCATATACACTAGGGGGTGACAGAGAAATCATATACACTAGGGTGTGACAGAGAAATCATATACACTAGGGGGTGACAGAGAAATCATATACACTAGGGGGTGACCGAGAAATTATATACACTAGCTATAGGGGGTGAAAGAGAAATCATATACACTAGGGTGTGACAGAGAAATCATATACACTAGGGGGTGACAGAGAAATCATATACACTAGGGTGTGACAGAGAAATCATATACACTAGGGGGTGACAGAGAAATCATATACACTAGGGGGTGACCGAGAAATTATATACACTAGCTATAGGGGGTGAAAGAGAAATCATATACACTAGGGTGTGACAGAGAAATCATATACACTAGGGGGTGACAGAGAAATCATATACACTAGGGTGTGACAGAGAAATCATATACACTAGGGGGTGACAGAGAAATCATATACACTAGGGGGTGACCGAGAAATTATATACACTAGCTATAGGGGGTGAAAGAGAAATCATATACACTAGGGTGTGACAGAGAAATCATATACACTAGGGGGTGACAGAGAAATCATATACACTAGGGTGTGACAGAGAAATCATATACACTAGGGGGTGACAGAGAAATCATATACACTAGGGGGTGACCGAGAAATTATATACACTAGCTATAGGGGGTGAAAGAGAAATCATATACACTAGGGTGTGACAGAGAAATCATATACACTAGGGGGTGACAGAGAAATCATATACACTAGGGTGTGACAGAGAAATCATATACACTAGGGGGTGACAGAGAAATCATATACACTAGGGGGTGACCGAGAAATTATATACACTAGCTATAGGGGGTGAAAGAGAAATCATATACACTAGGGTGTGACAGAGAAATCATATACACTAGGGGGTGACAGAGAAATCATATACACTAGGGTGTGACAGAGAAATCATATACACTAGGGGGTGACAGAGAAATCATATACACTAGGGGGTGACCGAGAAATTATATACACTAGCTATAGGGGGTGAAAGAGAAATCATATACACTAGGGTGTGACAGAGAAATCATATACACTAGGGGGTGACAGAGAAATCATATACACTAGGGTGTGACAGAGAAATCATATACACTAGGGGGTGACAGAGAAATCATATACACTAGGGGGTGACCGAGAAATTATATACACTAGCTATAGGGGGTGAAAGAGAAATCATATACACTAGGGTGTGACAGAGAAATCATATACACTAGGGGGTGACAGAGAAATCATATACACTAGGGTGTGACAGAGAAATCATATACACTAGGGGGTGACAGAGAAATCATATACACTAGGGGGTGACCGAGAAATTATATACACTAGCTATAGGGGGTGAAAGAGAAATCATATACACTAGGGTGTGACAGAGAAATCATATACACTAGGGGGTGACAGAGAAATCATATACACTAGGGTGTGACAGAGAAATCATATACACTAGGGGGTGACAGAGAAATCATATACACTAGGGGGTGACCGAGAAATTATATACACTAGCTATAGGGGGTGAAAGAGAAATCATATACACTAGGGTGTGACAGAGAAATCATATACACTAGGGGGTGACAGAGAAATCATATACACTAGGGTGTGACAGAGAAATCATATACACTAGGGGGTGACAGAGAAATCATATACACTAGGGGGTGACCGAGAAATTATATACACTAGCTATAGGGGGTGAAAGAGAAATCATATACACTAGGGTGTGACAGAGAAATCATATACACTAGGGGGTGACAGAGAAATCATATACACTAGGGTGTGACAGAGAAATCATATACACTAGGGGGTGACAGAGAAATCATATACACTAGGGGGTGACCGAGAAATTATATACACTAGCTATAGGGGGTGAAAGAGAAATCATATACACTAGGGTGTGACAGAGAAATCATATACACTAGGGGGTGACAGAGAAATCATATACACTAGGGTGTGACAGAGAAATCATATACACTAGGGGGTGACAGAGAAATCATATACACTAGGGGGTGACCGAGAAATTATATACACTAGCTATAGGGGGTGAAAGAGAAATCATATACACTAGGGTGTGACAGAGAAATCATATACACTAGGGGGTGACAGAGAAATCATATACACTAGGGTGTGACAGAGAAATCATATACACTAGGGGGTGACAGAGAAATCATATACACTAGGGGGTGACCGAGGATTATATACACTAGCTATAGGGGGTGAAAGAGAAATCATATACACTAGGGGATGACAGAGAAATCATATACACTAGGTGACAGAGAAATCATATACACTAGGGTGTGACAGAGAAATCATATACACCAAGGTGTGACAGAGAAATCATATACACCAAGGTGTAACAGAGAAATCATATACACTAGGGGATGACAGAGAAATCATATACACTAGGTTGTGACAGAGAAATTTTGAACAGGTAAAACAGGAGATAAGTCAAAAGTGCAAGAAATATAAATCTCTTGACAATGATGAATGGCTAGGCTAATACCTACAGTTGAAGATTCAGAGAAGCTTAACCCATATTAAAGCATCATAGCCTGTTCATTTTCCCATTATGCCATTACACAATTCCTTTATCTTATCTTTATCCTTATCTTATCAAAGACATGATATATATGTAAATTTATGCAGATTTTCAAGACTTGTCAATTCATACGATCCACAAATAGGCAAATACTGTCTTCAACAGCAGGAACTGAGATAAAAAAATCGAAAGTGGTCCCTTCCTTGCTAGAAATCCTGAACATCAATCCACCCACAAGCATTGCCAGTGGATGCTTTTTGTATGATTTTCAATTGTTGTGTCAATATTTACAAAATCAAAATGAATATATTTCAACAATTTAAAAAAAATGTTTTTTATGATTTTTTTGTTTGGAACTTTTTTTTCTTCAAACTCCTGTCACATTTATGAAGCATATGTCATTAAATACTGATTTTTTTGGCCTTCAGGACAATGATACATGTGAAGAGTGGGAACGCCACGAAGCAACGAACGATGATCCATCAAACCAGGAGAGAAACTCGGATCGGTTGTTTGAGGAGGAGATAGAACTCAAGTGGGAGAAGGGTGGCAGTGGTCTGGTCTTTTATACAGACGCTCAGTACTGGAAACAGCTGGAAGGAGGTAAGTTACTGGTGGCAGAAAACTGACAGAAATGTAGTCTATAATTAACACCGACTGGTCCCTACTGGTACAGGATATAGACTAGCAGCTGACAACAACTACAGGTTGATCTGGGCCTATCTGATTACATACAATCATAAGGCACTACGGGTCCTTACTGGTACAGGATATAGACTAGCAGCTTAAAACAACTACAGGTTGATCTGGCCCTATCTGATTACATACAAACATAAGGCACTACTGGAATACAGGAAGTGTTTTAGCTGCATATTTCAATGAATTAAACAGATAAAAAGACGATTATTTCACTGTTAATAAAGAAAAAGCTGTGTCAGTTCCAAATATCTTTACTGAGCAGTCTTCTTTGTAAAAGCATATCACTTGGAAATTTAAATATGGTCACTTCCAGGTTTTGACAGCGCTAGCTGAAAAGGTCAGAAAAACATGTTTCCTCTTTCTGTCACATTTTGGTTAATATCATGTTTCCCTCTGACAAATGTGAAGTGATATTAAGGAATATCTACTGAAACAGCAGAAAAGACGGTGATAGATTAGTTTACTGTTGGGAGAAAGGAGGTCAGCTTATTGGCATCGTCATCTGTACACATACATATGCTCAGTACTGGAAATATTAGAGAGTGGACTATAAACCTGCAGAAGAAAGACAGCAGTGTTTTTGCTTCTCTGCAGAATAGACTGTCAGTGCAACAATGTCAACTACTTCTCGTGAATGAGAGAAAATACTACTAATGCAATCTTAATATATTTAGTATGTTATTAATATTTGTTCTTATATGTGATAGGTACCTATAGTCAATCAAAGCATGGAGTGAAAAAGAAGTATATACTCTTTTTTCATAAATCCAGACAACTGTTTAAACAGCTTTGCAGATTTATGCTACCAGATTGCACATCTTTTTTTCCACCTATGCCTTGATAGACCAAGCAATATTGAGAAAAACCTAAAACGTCATGTACATAACAATTTGTTGAGAACCACATAATGCGCTTCTTCTCAAGATGTAAAATCTGATTGCCAGGTCACATATTTCACTAATGTTGTGTAATATGCTGTATATATACGGGTATATCAAACCAGGGGGCTACAGTGGCTGAGTGGTTAAGGCGTCGGATGATCACTTGCCCTACACAATTGTGTTGCAGGTTTGTGAATTCTGTCATGGTACTCCCAAAACTTGGTGCATCCTTAAATGACCATAGCTGTTACTAGCATGTAAAGCACAAACAAATAAAACTATATCACGCTAGATAATGAGGAAGTATATAGGACTTTTATTGCTTTTCAATATCAAAACAACAAACACTTGACTTACCAGTAATTTATTTTCACAGATTTTGATGAGCAGACAACAGATGACTTAGATGTTGATATGAGTATATACTACGAAAAAGGAGCCGGAGACAAGGATGCCAGAGACTACGTCACAATGCGTCAGGAGACACGCCGACGTGACGGTGTAGAACAAACAGACAGATTCAGTGCTGGTATTGCTAAAAGGCGATCATCAAATATGAAGCATTGTAGCAGTGTGGCATCGAAAATTGGTAAATTTGAGCAACACACAAAAGGATTTGGACGTAAGATTCTCACACAGCAAGGTTGGAATGAGGGTGAAGGCCTTGGATCTAGTAAAATCGGGATCGCTGAGGCTCTTGGATCAGAGGGCCAGGCTCCTAAGGACAAAACAGGATTTGGGTAAGCTCTTTAGACTAAATCTGTCTTTCATTTCATATTGGCAATATATCGATTTGACCTTAAATTTACTTTCAACACATTTGTTACATCATTTCAAGATCAGCCATTCATAGATTAGAAACAGGCAGTGAATATTCACTATCACAGTAATTATTTTGGAGTATGAAATGCATGAAAAGAATATTTCAGTGAATTTGAAATTTTGATATACATATAGCAGAACTAGACTTGGTCGATCAGGTAGCTCAGTTAGGAGGGTGTTGAGTTTCGAATCCTGGTCTGGCTGTTGTATTTCTCTTTCTCCTGTTACAAAAGTGGCAAGCTTGCCAACCATTATTTCAAGTTATGTGGAGCAGAGTTAGCTGATAAAGTCTTGTCATGTGTAGCAAAAACGAAACTCAACAGGAATGTATGCAGTAGAGGAACAATAGGCTTAATCGTAACAGATGCACAAAATGTATTAGAAAAATGTATATATATTTAACAACCATAGCTTTGATATGATTATTTTTTACTGGAAAGGACCATTTAGCCAGTTTATTCAAATGATATGTCCTTAATAAAACATATTCAATAAGGTTTCCAAAAATAATGATAAAATGATACTTCAATTGTATTTCCAACATTTTAAATGCTAGTTTAAACGTATAAATGTATACAAAGTGCAGATGCACCTACTAGTATTTCCAGCACATGATCCATTAGTCTATTGATCTGACGTCACTGTGTCCGGGGCATTATCTCATATATTCATTTAAATTGCTTCATTTTGGATTATTACGTATCTCCTTGGGATAAAGAGATTTGGTCTTGTTGCACTGTCTACAGAGTAATGGCTATTTGTTCATTTTTGAATCCAAAGTTTGTCGGGAGGTTGGGAAATATCCATTGTTCACTATACTTTGACCCTTTTAGCAGCTTTCTTGAATTAAGTTAATGGTATAAATATTATATACACATGTCACTGTACTTAGATGTTGCTGTCTAAATTTAGGCCCCAACACATTTCTGTAATATGATTGTCACTTAACTGACAACGAATACTCTTAAGTTTGGGAAGTGATCAGGCTTTCTTACTGATGGCAAGTATACTCAGATATAAGGAAAGTGGTTTAGCTTTTTTTCTAAATTTATGGAAGTAATCAAGCTTGGCTAGGGCCCATAGCTGTCATGTGGTGCACATGCTTTATAAGGTAAAAATGAAATGAAAAGGGAAGATCCATTAATTAAAAATCAATCAAAACAAGCTGTAAACAAAAAAGTCAAGGGGGATAAGTTGTTCTCTTCAACATATAGATAATGTAAAGAATTTTCCTATTTTATTAACTCATTCACTCCTGAAGACACATTTGAACTCACCAATATTCAAAGGTGGGACACGTGCAATACGAAATTTCGCGGGTGAATGAGTCAATATTTATACTTTCATACATTCTAATTTCTGTTTACAGATACAGAGGAGAAAGGTTGTTGAAGACAAGGGATTTGAAGCACAAAAAGCCACAAGAAGAAAGGTTGATATCTACAAAATATGATGATCCATCGGAGACTGATCCTGTGGACCCCCTGCTGAGACGAAGTCATCACTACCATATCTCCCATCGCCACAGTCATCATGTTGCCTTCACAGCTGCAAAATCTCAGGAATGAACTAAATATTTAATGATTTCTCCTCATTTGAGGACCAAACACATTCATATTGCAGCATAGGTGTCAACCTCTGAAACCTCCAATGGTGGAGCGGGTCTCCTTCATTCCACATTTCCAATGAGGGAGAAAGTGTGTGAAACGCGACTGAAACTGTTTTGCTCAATTTATCTTTCCCTATTTATGTACATGTTTCATTGAATAACTCCAAAAAGCATTCATTTGATTCAGACACACCTGCTATGATTATTACACTTACCCTGCAGTAACTGGGAGATCATTTTACCACAAAATGTAGATTTTGAGTTTGTGTGAGTTCGGACTTGAATGAGGGAGATTTGAGGGAGATTGGTAAATTTTGGTCAAAATGAGGGAGCCTCCCTCCAAATTAGGGAGGGTTGGCATGACAGCTATGTTGCACTTGTAGAAATTCTTATAGATAAATTATAATATAATTTATATATTTCAAACATAGACTTTCTTTAGAGATGAATGTAACACAGACACACTGGTGATTGAGGCACAGTAGTCTAGAGGTAGAACACCGGGCTCGTGACCAAAGGGTTGAGGGTTCGAGTCACGGCACGACCTGTGTTGTATCTTTGAGCAAGATACTTTACTCTGCTTGTTCGAGTCTACTCAGCTGTAAATGCGGGGACATCAAATTTGGTCTAAACTACTGTTAAAACAGTTGGGGAGGTTCATCAGGGGATGCAACACCCTTTTCTTGTTCTTTGAAAATCCCATGAAACCCATTCGTGACGAACCTCTAAAGAGGTGAAAGCATGAGAGAGCTACTATTAAAAGACTTTTTTTTTTATTAATCAGCACAAGGATTTTGGATGTTTTTAGATATAAACATTCCCCGAGGTGAGAACTTCCACCATGCCTATCTATATACTCCAGTTAGATGAAAAAGGTACCAGGGTATATAAAGTTTTTAAAAGTTTGAAAATCAAGTTATTTATTTTGATTAAAAATTAAATAGACAAGGTTGGTTGAAATTTTCTTTTCTACCATATTGGTATCTATATCAAGGAAACTTGTTACCTCTCGATGTCTGTCTGATTGGAGCAGTCTTCGAAACATAACATCACAGTTAAATACTTTAAACCTGGACATTTTCGCTGCAGTTTAATTTTCGCCTTTTACACTTGCGATAATGAGGACAAATTTATCATGACAGCAAACATGAGTAAACAACATGAGACCCAGTGTGCAAAGTTAAATAATTTTATTTTTTATTTTATTTTTTATTTTTGTGAATAATATTATGCTTTATTCCAAATTTTACAATGGCTATTAATTTGTCAAGAATAAGGTCAGACTCCCAGAACTGGAAGAAAGTATGTACATTTTAATGAGTGGCTGTGAACTTTGTCTGGCTAATGAATTAATCTTAGATACAAGTAGGTGATAAAATATCTAGGGTCGGCAGTAAAATCTAGGGTAGGTCGGGATACCCGAAACACATTTTTTTTGCCTAATACAGTCATGCTTATATCGCAGTAGTATTGACCCATAACTTATTTTTTGAAACATTTCTATGAATTACCAATCAGGTTATATTATTTGTCAATACTTTGATATTTTTGTTGAATGAATAAATCTTTAACGAAAGCTATGCTTTTTTGTTGTTCATTTGTTATCTAAGTTCAGGAAAGCTTCCTGATGAAATTCTATATAAAGAAGTCATGAAATTACACTAACAACTATGTCAATATCATTTTACTGGTCGAAAACCTTTGCAGAGTGTTACACAATTGATAAACAATTTATGAAAAGCTATTGATAGTCAAACTCTTTCTTTTCTTTAAATATCCACTGTGGTCCCCCATCAAATTGTGAGTACGGACTATCCACCCACGATCCTTTGATGTCAAACACATAATCCACAGTCAACTTACCGGTAGGTACTATTAACTCCACAATTTGCAGGCAAAATCCATTGTCAACATATCACCAGGCAAACTCAGCTGTTACAATCTCTTGTCAAATTGGCAGCAAGTATGATCCTATCAGCCATTTTCAGCAGACAATCCAGTCAAATTGCCGTTATGAACATTCATCTGTCAAATTGTCAGCAGAAATATTCCAATGTAGCGCTGACATTAAGTACATTCCACTTTTAACTAATAAGCAGGTGCATACTACTTGCTAGTTGGCACAATCAACTATCAAGAGCATCTCTTTCTATTGTCAAATTGTCAGCAGGTGCACTTTACTGTCTAATTGTCAGCAGGTGCACTTAACTGTCAAATTGTTAGCAGGTGCACTTAACTGTCAAATTGCTAGCAGTTGCAATTAACTGTCAAATATTCAGTATGTACTATTTACTGTCAAATTGTCAATAGGTACAATTTACTGTCAAACTTTCAGCAGGTGCACTTTACTGTTAAATTGTCAGCAGGTGCAAGTAACTGTCAAATTGTCAGTGGGTACTATTTACTGTCAAATTGTCAACAGGTACAATTTACTGTCAAATTTTCAGCAGGTGCACTTTACTGTTAAAATTGTCAGCAGGTGCAATGTACTGTCAAATTATCAGCAAGTATAATCTGCTGTCAAAATATTTCGTGTCACGAACTGTCAAATCATCCAGAGTCAAGAGGTCAGCAGGCACAATCGCTTATATTTAGTTAGCAGGTATAATCAAGTGACAGCAGAACGATGTCTACTGTCAATTTGTATGATACAGTAAATTTTATAATATTTTTTTACTTATTCAGTGGTGATCATTGTAGATGGTTAACTAAATTTTAATTATTCAATTTTGTAATTAAAATGCAACTCAGAAAACAAAGCCAAGAAAACAGGACTACAGCTGAGTTTATTCACTAGTATATCAACAAGGCCTTAACTTGACAATACGTAGTTCCTTGTGCATGCATCTTCCTTTATCAAACTCGCACCTACAATTTAAAGAAATAGTTTCATACATATTGATCACTTCTAGGAAACTTTGATACAAATTTAATTTAATTCAGTATTTTATTGATCTGGTTTTTTTTTTGTTAATTGTAACAACTTGAAGATAAAATAATACCACATGTAACACACAGTGAATGTTTAATTGTAATTATAGATGTTTTTCGTTTCAAATATACAGAGTAAAGTGAGGTCTACAGGCTGTGTTAAAAAATGAAGACAGATTAAATTACGTTATAGTCTCCCTACCTATACGTACATTATATTTAATGCGAAGGACTTCCTTAAGGTATTTCATACAGGCTCATGTCAGTGTATTTACATACTGTAGTATGAGATTGACTCATAACTTTTCCTCAAAATGATTACAATGTGGAAGTTGGTTGGTATACCCATGTCAGGAAAAATGTCAATAATGACATTTGCAGAAATTATTTGTTGAATATATTGTTGACTTTGTCTGAAAAGTAACATTTGAATGCCGAATTCTAGTGGCGCAAAATTGCAATGAATAATGGAATTAATGAAAAAACTTACCTGAACATGCATTCCTGAAGTATCCATTTATTGACTATTATCGAGAAAAATGTAAGAAAATGTGTCAAATCTCCAGAATAATAGCATATATTTCCAAGTGGCTTGGTTAATTTTGTGGAAAATGCCCCCTTTTTGGCCCCCTTATTGGGTGTTTACAGGGCTAACACCTACCATTTGAACAAATTGGATCCCCTTACCCTAATGATCAATTCTGTAGTTGAATAAATCACAACTGAGCATAAAGCCAACAAGGCTGCCTGAAGTTTGGAAAAAGCATGCAAAGCAAGTGCGATTTTACCTGTACACCATTCAAAACACCTTCAGGTTCTCACTCGGGTATCTCTGGCTTGACTTGTATCAATAGCCTTGTTAGCTTCGTGAATTATTGTAAAATATCCAATGCATGCCATCATTCTTGAGATTTGAAGTTTTTTCTTACATTTTTCTCGATAATGGTCAATACACGGATACTTCAGAAATGCATGTACAGGTAAGTGTTTTCAGGAATTATAATATTCAATGCAATTTTGCGCCACTAAAATTCTGCATTCAAAAGTTACTTTTCAGACAAAATCAAGAATATATTCGACAACTAATTTCTGCAAAGGTCATTATTGACATTGTTCTTGACATGGGTATACCAACCAACTTCCATATTTTTTTCATTTTGAGGAAAAGTTATGAGCCCATCACATACTATATACACTGAAAAAGGCATGTATGAAATACCTTAAATTCGATCCAATTGTCAAAATGGAGAGGAGCGCCTGTTCCTTATTATATGACACTATTTACTTGTCATATCTGTTAACTTTTTTTCTGGAGTTGAAGAAGCATGGTATTCCATACTCCAACAATGCTAGAGGTTTTACACGGCGAAAAACGTTTAACAGGCGCCGCGTCCGAAAAAAGGCCGACCAGCGGCCTCTCACGTTATATGAGTAGGTCTTCCATATTCATATTGTGAAACCATGCGATCACAAGCATGTTAAGTTGCTATCTGATAAAAACCATATAGCAATTTTCTAAAATATTCTATTAATTACATATATTATGATATAGATTATCATGAAAAACTGTAGTTAACTAAATGTTGTGTACATTTGGAAATGTACATGTATCAGCAATTTGTGTTGATGGGCCTTGGTTTCATTGCATAAATAAAACAGATACAGTTGTTAAACTGATCAGGCAACAGGTTAGTTAAGAAATAACTATTTATCCCCCTTACACAATGAGAAGATGTGCACAGACAACTGTGCCGATCTTCTGCCCGATTTGTTTTTGTATTCATATGATGCTGACTTTATTCATGAGCTTTCCGGACTGGTAACAAAGAACTTGAAGTCCTTCAATTTCACATTTAGAAATATCGAGACGATGCCTTTAAATAACAAGAAATTTATCGACCTGATCGATCGTATATACCTTACTGAGACTCTTCTACTTCTGTTGCTTTACTCAATACTTACTTACAACATGACCAAAAGGAACGGATCACTACTAAGCTAAAGGATGACCGGAACGATTTCGTTTTTACGATCGTGAATTTTCCTGCCTTAATAGCTACATCCCTGCTTCTACTATCTATGGTGTTCACATGTCCATGTTGATTCAGTATTCATTAGCTTTCTCCGAATATCTTCCTGACATATAGGTCAAACTTACAAACACAGGGTTTCCAAAGGTGCAAGGTGCTGGAGACCATGCACAACTTTTGTGTTCGCCACCATTATCTTTAAGAGAAACATGTTATTTCGTTATTTGATATGAAGGTCGATTCGTTTGGTTATGCTCATTAATTATACCTAGAGTGCCTTGTGGTTTTGATGTCACTACCCAAGTTCCGGTCTGAATTAGACATTACTCGGATTTTAACTAGATAAACGTAGCGTTTGTAGTCCATCAAACAGAAGACCCTTATCCTTGCGGAACACCTGGTCTTATTTCCTGTGTATTTTTTCAATGGTCAACATGTAAATTAGGGGTTTGTTGACACTTCGGTAACGTCCTGTTGTCTAATGTCTCGAAGCATGCACTGAAACGCCATTACCTAATTACAAGTGATATACAATAGAAAGGCACCTATTACAAAATAATAAAACGTAAATCCAGGAATGAAGACAAAGTAAATATTTATTGAATCATTCAGCCATTTTGTCGATTAAGTACTCATAGGGGATTAGAAAAAATAAACATTCTCGAAGTGTTCTAAAATATCTCTGAATACAGCATAAGGGAACAGGCATCGATTTAGAAAATTACAAATTTTGGATGCAAAACCTTATCAACTAAATAAGAAGGCAAATGTTAAGGAGCGTAAGCTAAACTTGTACATGAAATTGGAATAAAAGAACCCCGTGTTGCTACGTTTTATATCGCAATGTTAGGAAATCGAGCTTACATTTTGAAAAAAATACCAAAAAAACCAACCCAATACTAATGCTTTTGTAAATATGTGAAATTCGACATAAAACAGATTCTGGTATATCAATAAATTTTTAACATTTATATCCAAGAGAATAATACACGTGCTTGTAAAGTGTTTTCATATTTTATATAACATTACAAAAGCTATTGAAAAAGAAGGATACCTTTTTTTAATTATTCAATTATTTGTTTACCTCATATACATTCTATTTTCAAGAATCATTTTCAGTGGTACAAACGCTTTCAAGTATTATTATGTTTGTGATTTTTTGTATACATTTTTATTTATCGTTTTCATTTTTCGTGACATTTATATTACTCTACAACAAAGAGTTGCTTCCCCTTTGCCTAGGAGAATCGTTCCGGTTGTTCGTGAAATTTCGGATGGTGCAGAATATTAACTTGAGTTGAAGATGCCCAGGCCTTGTACAATGATGCCTGGCACAACCTCATAACAATTTTGACTTTTAGAGCCCTCTTAGAATCAACTATTGGAGTATTTCCCAACAGAAGAAGATCAGTATTTTTCATCCTATGAGAAGTACGATGCTTTGTATATATATTGGCCTTGCTTGAAGGAAGCACGATCCTAAGTTTCTCCGAGATTGGTTATGTTTCACCCTTGCAACACATGATGATTCATCGAAAAGACACAAATAATCGTTTTTTCCTACCACAATGGCAAGAAATATGATATAATACAGAAATAAAGCAAACGCACAAATATTAAAGATGCTCAGGTTGACGCGCAATTGTTGGTATCTGTTTTAGTCTTGCGTTAGTCTGTTGTGTTCGTCCATTTTGCTAAAGCGTCTCGGATTACAGGAAATATAAAATGGGAAACTCGAGCGCGCGAGAACTACACGATCGTATATCCTGTAATACGCGCAACTGAAGGATAATAACACGAATTCAACTGCTCATTTCATATCTTTTATTGCATTGTTTGATCCCAACATGAACTCGTATATTAAGCGACGATCGGATTCTTTCAACGCCTGTATCCTGTCCTTAGCCGAATACATGGAAACCCGCCTCCGTTTTCGCAGAGTCTTCGAAACACCTGATAGCCCTGCGGTTGTCCCCAAGGGTTTGATAGCAGATTCCCAGGAGGGTGTGCACAATCCAGTGTCTTTGACCTCCTTGTAGATCATTATATTTTGTTACGATCAGGTAACGTAGTGCTCTATCACGTTCGTTGGTGTCTCCGAGCTCGTGGCAGCACATGAAGGACAAGAAGATAGCGTACAGAAGTGGAGGGATGTGGAGACATTGTGTTGATAGTTTTGATTGAAGATGAGGAAGACAGAACTGTTCTTGTCCAAACGTGAAGGAAATTGATCTTGTAAATACTTTTCTCAACTTTTGGATTGAAGGGTTGCCTGGGCTACAATCTCCAACGGTATAAAGTACTTCCTGTTCTGGTGTTAGCTTTTCTGTATCATCTGAGAAGTATGATGCTAGACGCATTATTTGTCTGATAACCTCCAGGGATTTACCGTAGTTTCCTGTTTTGAAGTGGAATGTAGCCAAGTACAACAGCTCTGTCCCCATCGAGGCCCTTGGTATCATCCAGTATTTTGTCTTTTTCAGACTCTTATAACTGGTCTTGTTGTTGATAGCATTCATGTGATCTGGGTAAACCTGCTCAATTGCGATTTCATACAGGATATGTATAGCATAGTAGTACGAGATTATTTCAGCATACGCTGACTCAGATTTTGATAGTAAGTTCAACATTCCAACTATTGTTTTCAAGGACCTGCTTTCTGGGAAATGCAAATTTCGTAAATGGTTCACAACGGACTTATCCCGACGGAGGACAGCATCATGAACTGATTCAGGTTGTACCAGGTTATCTTGTAATGTTGCAAGATATTGCAACAATAATGGCCGAGAGAATTTTCCAACAGGAAGACAACCCCATTTCAGCAGTTGATATTCGTTTAAAATTTTAAACAATCTTTGTTGATTTTGTCCATGGATCTTTCTTTTGAACAAGTTGTTTGCTGGGATGAAGTAGTTGGGACAGTATCCTGCCTTGACCCAAGCTATAAGAATGTTGAAACAAAGCCAGAAACAGTTGAATAAGTTTTTGTCTTGCCAGAAATTTTGATCGGAGTTTTCAATGGCATGAAAAAGGACTGTTTTCAGAAAATAGGAACACAATATATCATCATCGCCAATTACCTCTTTCAGCAAGTGCTTTAATTGTTTTAAGAAATATTTCAGTAAAAAGTAAACTTTGAACTGAATGTGGCTGAAAGAGTGTACTAACTTTCTTTCTGCTGAAATAAATGATATTCTCCACTGTAACAATGTGTCTTCGGAACATTTGTCGCCCACTGGGACAACATGACAGCCACTCCTCACGATCCTGTCAATCAAAGTTTGATGTGGCCAGCCATACAGTCGTGTACGGGTTATCCATTCATGGGCCTGTCTAGGCCATCCGTTACTAGGAAAACAAGGAACCAAATCCATACTAAACGACACTGACTTTGTAGTACAACTGGGGCCATTCGATTCAAACAGATGACCCTCATCTGAATTCATATATGATACAAATTGTTCTCTGTATATGTCACTTGACACAAACGACCTGTTCTCCATTGGAACCAGTGAATTAAGTAATACATGACTCTGATGCTGTCCTAACTGACCGAGCAATAAGTTGACATATCCAGGTCGACACTCGCCCTGTCTCATGTACAGGGAAGTATGACGTGCCCTGTTTGTAGGAATACACTGACCAGAGAGTAGAACTGTAACATTTCTGTCTATGAGCATCATGTCAAAATCGGAATCGGCTAGATAGAATCCTTCAACACGACTTCCGCCATAAAATAGATATGTCTCAGTACCGCCAAATTTGACTGCTTGTTCCATTACAAGCTGCGTCGTTCTCCTAATGTCTACATCCTCCTTTGTACCTGGGAAATGCCGGTCCAAATATGTTGACAAGAGTTCTGACGTCCGCTCGCTGTCATTGGAATCCATTGCACCTTTCTACAGCCCTGTAATGATAATATAAAAATGCAAGTTATATACATAGCTGATTTTATGTCGCGACACATACATCCTCCATTAGACTGTTTGACAGGTATTGTTAAAAGGTTGCTACGAACATAGCCCCCTTAGGGTGCCCCCCCCCCTCTTGGTGCCTCCGTTGTTTCGAGGTGTTTGATTGGCTAACATCCCATGCTACAATCTGATTGGCTGTAGGCCTCTTTCTTCATCTTTAAGAAAACAATACTAAACTAAATGATTTTTTTTACCATAAATTTACAGCCATTAAGTAAGACAATCAAAATGCTTTTAATCATATTTGTGTTATTATTCAGAGGAGATAAGAACCACAATTAGCAATCTTTCTCTGTCGATTATTGAGAGAACAAACCACAGGAGTTTCTTGGTAGACTATGATGAATTTTATTTAGGGTTGTCAACGGTTAGTTTACTCAATCGGAAGACCACGAACCGGTTACAAAAATAGTTAACCGAATAGTAAGACATTTATTTACCCCCATAGGAAGCCAAATGTTTCCCTGGCTTAGACCTACAAATTATGTATTGATGCGACCAAAATAGGACAGTTTTGTAATACAAACAGTGTTCAGACATGAATGTTAATTAGTGTTGTTTTTTTACTGTATTGTAAAGTTTGACAAAGCCTATAGCACCATAAAAAACATAAACAGAATTTAAAAGGAAGCCAGAATACTAAGTTGTAAAATATCAACTTTTAGAGGTTGAAATCGCTTTTACATGTGAAATATAAATATAATCTCAAGAAAGCACAATTGAATGAGCAAGCATGTCTTAAAACGTTTGTCGATAAATTGTTTCCTAAAGAACAATATTAACACATATGATTTCGAGTACCGATAACTGTAATTGAATCGCGCCTTACTTTATTCTGACATTTGTTGTCCACGAAATATGCTCACCGATGTTACATTTAACTATTTTCTGCGTTTGGCTTGAAATACGCGAGTCGACTATTATGCTAAACAATAAATACAGGTACGTATGTGGTGTAAATACGTTTTAAATCGAACATGTGCTAATTATTTAATTTGATGTCGTTGTTTATTATTTGAATACTAAATTGACCGATTAAACGGTTACTCGATCGGAGGATTGTTCGAGTGATCGGTTTCCAAAGTTTGAACGGTTTGACAACCCTTTACCTTAATTGACAAGCCTAACTTTATTTGACTAGAAATTAAACTTAAAACAATGAACAAAGGGTGTCAGGGAATGTATTTTTATTCTGTTCTCGTGTAATATAAGATCCATAATGACGTCATATTTAAGACAATGGACATGATGTTACTCATTGAAGAAAAATGTACATGGGGATAAGATAGAGAAAGAATGCACACGTTTTTTCTGATTTGTTATATTATACATTGTATTAGACACGATGCCAGCTGTATTATACTGTATCAGGAACGTAGTTTTGAAATATAGGTTAAGTTATTACCATCTGTTTTGGAAGTGCTGACAGAGACTGTTTTCACTCGTTCGCTTCGATTATTAGAACGACCGCGTTTATGTTATGTTTATACACTTGTTATTTCATTAAAACACTATTCTCATCTACTCCGTCTTTTCGTATTGCAGAGTTATCTGCTCTTTTGAGCAGGTATTGATTGTTACGTCATTTGTCTGTAAAAATAACGTCATCAATTGTTGAGAAAACGACGTAATTTTCTCACACACACCAATGACGTAACAATCAATACCTGCTCACAAGAGAAGATAACTCTGCAATAAGCAAAGACGGAATAGAACATGTCTTTATAGCACATTGAAATGGATCGACTATAATCATGTATGATGGCTTACCTGTAATTTGTAGCTTCCCTATACTCTAGAATTCCATTCTTCAACTTGATGTAGATGACTTAATTGAACTTAATTTTTCCAACGTCTAGTCGCCATGACAGAGTGCCGTTTGCTTAACAGGGATACTAGGTAACTAAATTCTTTTATCGTGACGTAATATTTACATATATAGTTCCCTAACACTGGGGATTTTCATGGAACGTGATCTTATATTTCGTGAATATGTGGCAAAACCCATTGCGTAGGTTGTAATGACCTTCCACAAAACACCTTTATCGGTAGAAGCAACCGACCGTGAAGGATGTGTATGGAAATTTATATACCTGTTTATATGTATATTTGCTTAGTGATGGAGAACCTGAACAGGTTTTAATATATCAACTTCTGTGGAATGGGCTTCAGATAACCTCCATTTCAATTCATCATTACAACACTGAACAAATGTCGCAGGAAAAACAGTTCACAAACTCCATTTCTCTGTATACATTTTATTATTTCATTTCCCCGGGCCGACGTATACTGTACAGATATAGTACAGGATTCAGAACCACAAAGGAACCCCTGCAAATACAATTTGCCAACATTACAAATAGACCAAATAATACAAGATACCATTAGTTATTCTTTATAATAATGAATTCGACGCGTTTCGACCGATAAAAGTATTAAATTGTAAGAACAACTACTGTTACAAGTATTATTTACCTGATACCGTCATGTTGCCACGCAGTAGGAAATATTGGCCCGTCATGTCAAGTAGCGCTGATCCCCGAAGGTGATTGTGTCAAACGCTCTGGCTAGAATGCAACGCCCACC